>NC_063052.1:43773302-43798302 GCF_018812025.1 Megalobrama amblycephala | reverse complement strand
GTCACAAAGACTCTTCAACAGACTCACAAACAGCACAAATGACACACGGGACAGAGAAAAGGAGGAACAGGGATGATGTTCGTCTCGTGTGATGTTGAGAGAAGCAGATGTGAGAGATTGATCATGACAGCTGAACGTTTACTATCCTGAACAAACACGGATCCACACCAGTCCATCACCACTGATTTACTTATTCTTTTATTTATTTACATATTTAATTAATTATGTACTTATTTTATTTGCTTATTTATTTGCTTATTATTTATTATTACTTTTATTTTCTTTTATTTCATTTTTATATGTTGTATTAGGGACGAGCAGTTTTCAGGGCGTTATTGAGAGCCGTCTCTCATCTGCTGTCATTGCCTCCTTTCCAGACCTTGAGAAAAGTCAAGCCTAGATTTCGAAGGCCTCAAAACAAGATTCAAAACCAAACAACAAACCAGCTTTACTAACACACGCATGACACTTTAAAATCAACAAGCACTGAGACTGTCCCGTAGAAACAAATAAATAAGCCAAATAACACAATGAATCAAAAGCTAACGAGTGCAAATATAAATGGATGAAGAAAAAGCTGACATAATCCCACAGAGTCAAAAACACCAACATAAAGACAGAACAAAGAGGAAAGGTTGTCAGGTCGAGTTTGTAATAAACATTATCTTCAGAAAATGCACAAGTCATCATCTCATTACTGACTGGAATCATTTATGATGCAAAACTCTACAGTATTCATATCTCAAAACAATGTGCATATTAATATATATATATCACTGTCAGACAGACAGAAAGGGAGACGGACGGACGGACGGACGGACGGACAAACAGACAGACAGACAGATAGACAGATAGAAAGAAAGATCCATTTTCAGACAGATGGTGTTTCCAGTGTGAATGTCCCTGATGTGATTCAGTAAATGAAGTGAAAGAACTGAATGTGAGATTCATTAGAGTCATAATTAACCAGCGGACTCGTTTCATCTGAACAAACTGATCTATTAGAAAGCAGGAACAGACTGAGTGACAACACACACACACACACACACACACACACACACACACACACACACACACACACACACACACAGACACACACACACACACACACACACACACACACACACACACACACACACACGGGGACAACCCTAACCCCCACACTAAACATAAACCTTTATGAAGTTTTACAATTACAACTTTATTTTTTTATACCATTTTTACAAATGAGGACATCCAAAAATGGTGGTTTTATCAGGTTTAACTCACTACCAGTAACAAATTTGTCCCCAAAATTGTTAAGTAGGTACACACACACACACGCACACACACACACACACACACACACACACAGATTTCATTGCTCATGCTGCTAGTACTGAGAAAGAGACGCACATACAGACGAAAGAATCATCAAGATTCAAGGATTCACCTTTAGACAAACAGAAGAAAGAAACACAAAGAGAGAGAGAGAGAGAGAGAGAGACAGGTTGTGTGCTTTAGCTGCACTTCCTGTTAGTCCAAATATGGGCCGCAGGAAGTGAGGTGAGGAAGAATGAGTCAGCACTGCCTCCTCCCACTGCTGTGTGAGTGTGTGTGTGTGTGTGTGTGTGTGTGTGTGTGTGAGTGTGTGTGTGTGTGTGTGTCGATGCTGAAGGAATAAAGACGCAACAGAATGAGAAAGAAAAACAAAACAAGAGAAGCTGTGAGAGCAGAAGAATCAGATGATCGAACATCATCATCACTGCATACAAACCACATTCATAATCATCATCTTAATTTAGCAGCCATAGATATTTATTTATTATGAAAAATATTGATTGCTGTTTACAATAAGGTTCTACAATAGTTCTACATTAGTTAACATGAATTAATAATTTAAAAAAAAATCTTTTATTTTTTTACAGCAAATATTAATCTTAGTTAATGTTATTCTCAACTGATACATCATCATCGTGTTTCAGACAGACTGGGAATAGAGGATCTGTACAGCATGTGAAAAATAATGTGTTTTTTGAACATTAAAGCATGTAAATTTATTCTATTACACCCAATAATGAACTTTTAAAATAGCATATGACCCCATTAAAAGTGTCTGTTAACATTAGTTATTAATGTACTGTGAACTAAGTTTAACTAACAACGAACAGCAGTATTTTATTAACCAAGATTAATAAATACTGTGAGAAATGTATTGCTCACTGTGAGCTGTAATGCATTAACTAACATTAACTTATAAGACCTTAATGTAAAGTGTTTCCAACAGACACTATATTGCCAAAAGTATTGGGACACTCCTCCAAATCATTGAATTCAGGTGTTCAATCACTTCCACGGCCACAGGTGTATAAATCAAGCACCTATTCATGCAGACAGCTTCTACAAACATTTGTGAAAGAATGGGTCGCTCTCAGGAGCTCAGTGAACTCAAGCGTGGTACCGTGATAGGTTTCCACCTGTGCAATAAGTCCATTCGTGAAATTTCCTCACTACTAAATATTCCACGGTCAGCTGTTAGTGGTGTCATAACAAAGTGGAAGAAATTGGGAACAACAGCAACTCAGCTATGAAGTGGTAGGCCACGTAAAATCACAGAGCAGGGTCAGCGCATGCTGAGGCTCACAGTGCGCAGAAGTCACCAACTTTCTGCAGATTCAATAGCTACAGACCTCCAAACTTCATGTGGCCTTCGGATTAGCTCAAGAACAGTGTAGAGAGCTTCATGGAATGGGTTTCCATGGCCGAGCAGCTGATCCAAGCCTTACATCACCAAGTGCAATGCAAAGCGTGGGATGCAGTGGTGTAAAGCACTCCGCCACTGGACTCTAGAGCAGAGACGTGTTCTCTGGAGTGACCAATCACGCTTCTCTGTCTGGCGATCCGATGGACGAGTCTGGGTTTGGCGGCTCCAGGAGAACGGTACTTGCCTGACTGCATTGTGCCAAGTGTAAAGTTTGGTGGAGGGGGATTATGGTGTGGGGTTGTTTTTCAGGGGTTGGGCTTGAACCCTTAGTTCCAGTGAAAGGAACTCTTAATGCTTCAGCATACCAAGACATTTTGGACCATTTCATGCTCCCAACTTTGTGGGAACAGTTTGGGGATGTTCCTGTTCCAACATGACTGCACACCAGTGCACAAAGCAAGGTCCATAAAGACATGGATGAGTGAGTTTGGTGTGGAGGAACTTGACTGGCCTCAACCCGACAGAACACCTTTGGGATGAATTAGAGCGGAGACTGTGAGCCAGGCCTTCTCGCCAACATCACTGCCTGACCTCACAAATGGGCTTCTAGAAGAATGGTCAAAACTCACTCATAAACACACTCCTAAACCTCACGGAAAGCCTTCCCAGAAGAGTTGAAGCTGTTATAGCTGTAAAGGGTGGGCCAACTCCATATTAAACCCTACGGATTAAGAATGGGATGTCATTAAAGTTCATGTGCACGTAAAGTCAGGTGTCCCAAAACTTTTGGCAATTTAGTGTATTAGTCACTGCTAGTCTAAGCCAGGCACTTGTTTAGTGAAGCTAGTTAACCTAAGCCAGTTAAGTAAGACTAGTCTCTTCAGCGGTCTCACCATCCCTTTAGATTAGTTGAATTTATTTAGTTGAGCAGTAGCACTAGTGCTGTCAACTGACATCACCGGATGGCCAAAGCAATCTGCAGCAGGTTTATCATAAAGGTCAAGCTGTGAAGGTTTGATATCGCAGCGTCAGATCAGCACCAATTCTGTTGAGCAAAAATAAACACATAAATCACGTCTGAAGCAGAAACAGCAGCTAACAGAAGATCAGACGGGCTGGAAACACCAGCGGAGCTGCTCTGAATATGCTGTGTTCTGAATGCTAATGCGTTTCTTAACTGTCTTAACTAGCTTCACCAAACCGATAATAAATAACCAGCTGCAGAACCGCAGAGCCACACGTCACAGCGGCGTGAGGACAGCAGTCTCTGACCGCTTACAGCGCCAGTAAGGGTAGGGTCGGTGGTTGGGGCGGGATACACGATCGTCAGCACCACCCAAACTAGACCTAGAACAGGTTTGAGACTTGAGACCTGCAGTACTCAAGTAGATCTCATATCTGTCTGTGTGTTCTGACGCAACATATGAATCTAAATACAGCAGACTGATTGTGTTCTGGAGTGTGTAACAGTCTTATGTTTGTGTGTGACGTCACAGCTCAGGATAGTCACTCGCCGCTGGCTTATTTATAGTGACTCTGAACATGAACCTGAGATATGAATGTTTTAATGTCAAACAAACGACACACTTTAATAACATCAGGACTCCCACAGCAAAAACACACAGACGACACGAGAACGTCAGCCGATCCACGGCCCAAAAACAGACATGCTGCTGATAATATTAAACTGTACAGAATGAGGCGACAGGAGCCACTGAACAAAACAGACTTTTTGCGGATAATTCTCAGAAGCGGGAAACACAACAAAGCGTCTTTTAATGGAAGACCAATGTAATCAGACTGTTTACTTCACGGAGCTGCGCTACGAGCACCTAATAAATATTACCAAAATAGATCATTTCATCCTGAACATTTAATCAGCATCTGCAAACAGGAGTTGTTTTTCTCCGCCGTATGTTGATTTTCTGGATGAAATCACTTACGAGGTGTTTTTACAGATGTCAGTGTTGTGTGTTTGTGGAGTTTGTCAGGTTTATTTGCATATTTTGTTTTAGCATAAGTGTTCTTCACTGTTGATGCTCAAAACACTCTTCATATTTCACTCTCGTTGCTCTTCATAACTGAGACGCACATGAACTGAATGATTCCTCCAGTCAGTCTTCAATCGTTCAGTCATAAATCATTCTGTTATCATTCACTCGCTCTGTCATTCTAACATGTTCTTTCTTCTGCAAAAGAAGAGATTTTAACAAATTGTTTCAGTGCTTTTTTGTCATGACTTTTTCTGTGTGTCAATTCACAGTCACTGAACTGAAACGAGTCGGTTAGATTCTGAATTCAAGTCATCTTCATTTATATAGCACTTTTCACAATACATATTGCTTCAAAGCAGCTTCACAGTGACGGTAGGAAAATTCTTATCGAGCTAAGGTTGGTTTTTGATTGAATCACTTCCGTTGTAAAAATTGTTCATTATTACAAGCCTGATTCCAAAAAAGTTGGGACACTGTACAAATTGTGGATAAAAAGGAATGCAATAATTTACAAATCTCATAAACTTATATTTATTCACAATAGAATATAGATAACATATCAAATGTTGAAAGTGAGACGCCAAATATTGAAATGTCATGCCAAATATTGGCTCATTTTGGAATTCATGAGCGCTACACATTCCAAAAAAGTTGGGACAGGCCGGAAAAGTTAAATGTACATATAAGGAACAGCTGGAGGACCAATTTGCAACTTATTAGATCAATTGGCAACATGATTGGGTATAAAAAGAGCCTCTCAGAGTGGCAGTGTCTCTCAGAAGTCAAGATGGGCAGAGGATCACCAATTCCCCCAATGCTGCGGTGAAAAATAGTGGAGCAATATCAGAAAGGAGTTTCTCAGAGAAAAATTGCAAAGAGTTTGAAGTTATCATCATCTACAGTGCATAATATCATCCAAAGATTCAGAGAATCTGGAACAATCTCTGTGCGTAAGGGTCAAGGCCAGAAAACCATACTGGATGCCCGTGATCTTCGGGCCCTTAGACGGCACTGCATCACATACAGGAATGCTACTGTAATGGAAATCACAGCATGGGCTCAGGAATACTTCCAGAAAACATTGTCGGTGAACACAATCCACCGTGCCATTCGCCGTTGCCGGCTAAAACTCTATAGGTCAAAAAAGAAGCCATATCTAAACATGATCCAGAAGCGCAGGCGTTTTCTCTGGGCCAAGGCTCATTTAAAATGGACTGTGGCAAAGTGGAAAACTGTTCTGTGGTCAGACGAATCAAAATTTTAAGTTCTTTTTGGAAAACTGTGACGCCATGTCATCCGGACTAAAGAGGACAAGGACAACCCAAGTTGTTATCAGCGCTCAGTTCAGAAGCCTGCATCTCTGATGGTATGGGGTTGCATGAGTGCGTGTGGCATGGGCAGCTTACACATCTGGAAAGGCACCATCAATGCTGAAAGGTATATCCAAGTTCTAGAACAACATACGCTCCCATCCAGACATCGTCTCTTTCAGGGAAGACCTTGCATTTTCCAACATGACAATGCCAGACCACATACTGCATCAATTACAACATCATGGCTGCGTAGAAGAAGGATCCGGGTACTGAAATGGCCAGCCTGCAGTCCAGATCTTTCACCTATAGAAAACATTTGGCGCATCATAAAAAGGAAGATGTGACAAAGAAGACCTAAGACAGTTGAGCAACTAGATTAGACAAGAATGGGACAACATTCCTATTCCTAAACTTGAGCAACTTGTCTCCTCAGTCCCCAGACATTTGCAGACTGTTATAAAAAGAAGAGGGATGCCACACAGTGGTAAACATGGCCTTGTCCCAACTTTTTTGAGATGTGTTGATGCCATGAATTTTAAAATCAACTTCTTTTTCCCTAAAAATGATACATTTTCTCAGTTTAAACATTTGATATGTCATCTATGTTGTATTCTGAATAAAATATTGAAATTTGAAACTTCCACATCATTGCATTCTGTTTTTATTCACAATTTGTACAGTGTCCCAACTTTTTTGGAATCGGGTTTGTACTTTAGGAACCGCTTAAATGACACCTTTCCTACTGAAAACCGAATACCTGTAATACATTCTTGCTGTTCATTTACGTGTTTAGTCTATAGGTTTGTGTGTTTGAGTGTGTATGTGCGCAAATGTTTGGTCTTTTTAAAAAAAGTGATATTTGCCAAATTACTTTACTGGTCCACATAATACAGAAAAATCAGTTGTGTCCGCGGATCTATGTGAACTGAATATCTGTGTGATGTGAATTTTGATAACGTTTTATCCATACATAGGGAAAGGAAAGGGAAATGGGCCTTCGCAGGGATAGTTCAGTTGAAACGTCAGGGCTATCATCATGTCTAGATGCAGGTACTTCATCTCATTTGGATACGGCCTGGATCTGGCAGACTGCGGCAAACCTCGGGATAAACAGAGAGAGACTAATATTAGTGTAGACACCATTCTTCTTATGATGTAGCGAGTACATCAGGTGTTATGGGAAGTGTTTCCGGTTCCGGCTGACCTAATCTATGCAGCCTAACAATTTACATGATTTGAATTATAGAAGTAGATAATGGTTTATTTGTATGCAAGTTTAAACAGATGTGTTTTTAGTCTAGACTTAAACTGACAGAGTGTGTCTGCTTCCCGAACAATGCTAGGAAGATTGTTCCAGAGTTTGGGTGCCAAATAGGAGAAGGATCTACTGCCTGCAGTTGATTTTGATATTCTAGGTATTATCAGCTGGCCTGAATTCTGAGATCGCAATAGATGTGAAGGACTATAATGCTTTAAGAGCTCACTTAGGTACTGGGGAGCTAAACCATTTACTGCTTTGTAAGTAATTAGATGTTTAACAGGAAGCCAATGCAGTGATGACAGAACTGGGCTAATATGGTCATACTTCCTAGTTCTAGTAAGAACTCTAGCTGCTGCATTTTGTACGAGCTGTAGTTTATTTATCAAGCGGGAGGAACAACCACCCAGTAGAGCGTTACAGTAATCTAGCCTTGAGGTCAAGAACGCATGAACCAACTGTTCTGCATTCTTCATTGAGAGCATATGTCGTAGTTTAGATATATTTTTAAGATTGCGGTTTTACAGGTGCTAGTAACATGGCCTTCAAATGAAAGATTGGTATCAAAGAGCACACCCAGGTTCCTAACTGACGACGAAGACTTAACAGAGCAGCCATCAAGTGTTAGACAATATTCTAGGTTATTACGTGAAGAAGTTTTCGGTCCAAAAATTAGAATCTCTGTTTTTTCTGAATTTAGTAGTAGGAAATTACTGGTCATCCAGTTTTTAATATCAGCTATACATTCTGTTAAGTTTGTGAATTGGTAAGTTTCGTCAGGGCGCGAAGAAATATAGAGCTGAGTATCATCAGCGTAACTGAAAACTAACGCCATGCTTCCTAATGATATCTCCCAAGGGCAGCATGTACAGAGTGAAAAGCAATGGTCCTAGTACTGAGCCTTGCGGTACTCCATATTTAACTTGTGATCAATATGACCTCTCATCGTTTACTACTACAAACTGATAACGGTCAGATAAGTATGATTTGAACCATGCCAAAGCAATTCCACTAATGCCAACATAGTTTTCGAGTCTGTTTAGAAGAATATTGTGATCAATAGTGTCAAATGCAGCACTAAGATCCAGTAACACTAATAGAGAGATACAACCACGATCTGATGATAAGAGCAAATCATTAGTAACTCTAATGAGAGCAGTCTCAGTACTATGGTACGGTCTAAATCCTGACTGGAAATCCTCACAGATACTGTTTCTTTCTAAAAAGGAACATAGTTGTGATGAATTGTGGGTCATTCCATAGGCGTAATGGTTTTTATACTGTACAAACTGTATTTTCTCTCCCCCTACACTACCCCTACCTCTAACCATCACAGGAAACTGCACACTTTTACTTTCTCACAAAAACTCATTCTGTGTGATTTATAAGCCTTTTGAAAAGTGGGGACATGGAGTAATGTCCTCATAAGTCACCTCTTCTTGTAATACCTATGTCATACCCATGTCGTTATACACATTTGTGTCCTGATATGTCTCTCACACACACACACACACACACACACGGTTTTTAGAGGATTTCTCTGAATTTTTATCTTCAATTATCAAACTTGAAAATGTTCTGATACTCGGGGATTTTAACCTCCATATCGATGATGCTTCGTGTAATCTGGCATCTGAGTTTTTAACACTCACTGAAGCATTTCATTTTAAACAGCATGTCTCTGGTCCTACACATACAAAAGGCCACACTTTGGACCTTGTATTCTCTTTAGGCCTGAACATTGACCAGCTGAGTGTTATGGACATTAATGTGACAGACCACTGTTGCATATTTTTTTACTTGTCTTCTAATGTGGACTGTCTTCCTTGTAAACCGATGTCACAAAGACGCATTATTAATGAAATCACTGTTGAGAAATTTTCAGAGTCATTTGACCCCAGTTTTTTTGATGGCTGTAGTGACGCTGAATCGTTTCTGCAGTCTTTTGATAACCACTGTTTGTTGGTTTTAAATAAGGCTGCTCCATTAAAAAGTAAACACACTTTTCCTAAAAATCCCAGCCCTTGGGTGAATGAGGACATCTTATCTTGCAGGTGAAACTGTCGTAAAATAGAACGTTTGTGGAAATCCACAAGTCTGGAAGTGCACAGACTGAACTTGAAGGAGCTTATCACGTCACTAAATGACAAAATAAAACAGGCCAGATCTGCCTATTTTTCTAATCTGGTTAAATGAATAAGAAAAATCCCAAAGTCCTGTTGACACAATATCAAAAATTGTCTCTCCTTTAGCTCCTCGAGTACCGGTCCACTCAAATATTAAGGGTCTACTAAAAAAAGTCAAACCATCATCAAGCCCTCTAGATGTAATGCCAACTTTGTTGCTTTTAAATGTATTTGATTTAGCTGGACCGTATGTTGTTAAATTGATCAACCTTTCTCTCTCAACTGGTTCTGTGCCCAGCTCTTTTAAACAAGCGGTTGTCAGCCCCATTCTGAAGAAGCCCAATCTGGATTAATCTGAACCAAACAACTACAGGCCCATCTCTAAACTGCCTTTTTTATCTAAAATCCTGGCGGGGCAGCTGACTGCATTTCTTGATGGAAATAATTTTATAAATAAATTTCAGTCAGGCTTCCGTAAATGTCATTCGACTGAGACCGCCCCGCTGAAGGTATCAAATGACATTATGATGGCGGCTGACTCTGGGCAGTACTCTGTCTTGATCCTACTGGATTTATCTTCTGCATTCGATACACTCGACCATAATGTATTGATAAATCGTCTGCAAAATGAAACTCTTACCTGAGTGACAGATCATTTTGTGTGTCTATGTAATAGCACATGTGAATCACCTGCTGGGCATTTCTGCCTGACGCACTTCCGGCAGTGCCGTCAGTTATTGCCGTAACAATGTTCTGTCTGAGATGACCCCTCTGTCATATGGAGTTCCTCAGGGCTCAGTTCTAGGTCCTATTTTGTTTTTATTGTACATACGCCCTCTTGGTGAAATAATTCATGGTTTTAAAAATGTGTATTATCACTTCCATGCTGATGACATTCAGTTGTACTGTTCTTTTAAAGACTCTGAGTTTCATAAACTAACTGATTTATTGGACTGGTTATAAAATAACTACCTATAACTGAATACAAAAAAGACTGAAACCTTAATCTTCGCTCCAGACCAAAAACTACCTCAAATCAAACAGCACCTTGGTTCCCTGGGTTCCTCCGTCCAGTCGAGCCTCAGAAACCTTGTTCTGTTTGACCAGTCTATGTCTCTGGACAGTCATTCTAGACAGTTCGTCAAAAACAGTTTTTATCACTTGAGAAACATTTCTAAACTGAGAGCGTTATTGTCTAAAGCTGACTTGGAGATGATTATTCATGCTTTTATTTCTTCTCCTCTTGATTATTGTAATTCTCTTTTTACTTGTTTAAACAAATCTTCTCTGCAAAACGCTGCAGCCGGGCTTTTAACAGGAACCAACAGAAGGGCTCACATTTCACCGGTTTTATCCTCACTTCATTGGCTTCCAGTCAAATTCAGAATTGATTTTAAAATTTTAGTCTTGACTTTCAGAGCCCTGCACTGACCTGATGTACTTTACCCCTTACTCCTCCTCCCGCGCTCTTCAGTCCTCAGGTCAAAACCTTCTAATGGTCCCCAAAACCTGCTTTAAAACTTGGGGAGACTTTACTTACTTTACTGTCACACACACACACACACACACACACACACACACACACACACACACACACACACACACACACACACACACACACACACACACACACACTTTCCATTATCATCAGAGTTACAGACTCATCCTGCAGTGACTCAGAAGACACAAATATAACCTGTTAAACTCAAAAACAGAGATCTTACTAAAAATTTCCTTCAATTTCCGCTCCAGATTTACTACCCTGACTACACACTCACACACACACTCACACACACACACACACACACTCATTGTATGTCAGCGGTGTTCCACTTCACCTCCTGCTGCAGGAACAGAGCGGAAATAAAGCCGCTGATGATGGACTGGCTCTTGTTAGTGCGGTGAAGTGACGCTTCGGACTGCAGCGGTTCTCTTCACTCCGGACAAACATGCAGTGTCGCATGTGGCCTTCATTGACAAGGCAATCCCACAATGCATTACCACATGCTTGTTAATGGATGAAGTCTAACTGAGGGTATGCACGTGACGTCACCGTCGACCGTTACGACTGCGGCCACGGCCACTGAGTGGCAAAAGACTGAGCGGCAGCACTGGTTTTCAGAGTGAATGCGGTGAAAAACACACAAAACACATCCAAAACAGGAAAAGAGCTTTGCTATTGACAAGTAGCTTTGACAAAAACCCGAGGTATATATTTAAAGACTGTCGAAAGCTACAGAAAACAGAGGCAAATGTATTGCTGCAATTCACAGAAACGGCTGGACTCCAGCAGAGAAACATGGATTTGCAGTTATCATTTTGTGTCAAATTGTTGGATTTTGAGGTAAAATCATACCGTATATGTTGAATTGTTATATATCATGTTGACAACTCATCAATTAAATATTTACCATCTTATATTCTGCATAATTGTGTTTTTTTAAATAAACACTGACAAAAACGACACAAGTTTTAGGGCTGGACAATATGACGATATATATAACATTTATATAAGTGATTACTCGGATTTAAACCTACCTATATTGTAGTTATATAAAATATTCACAGGCAGATTAGCTTTATGTATTTCCCCGGCGTCGAAATCAGGCACATATAAATGTCAGGAAACACGACTCCTGGCTGCATGTCAATATCCATGGATTAGGTTTATTTGACAAGTGGTAAGAAACACTTTCGAGTCCAACCTTTAGTGTAATCGTTAGTTTTACTCGTGTTTTCTCAGTTTCCTCTATTAAATCCAGTCATGCAGGAGCTCTTCTGCCACTCAGTCCAGCTGAGGGAGCGCGCCGGCGGGAAAGTGACGTCGATGCATAGCCTCTATAGGGCTTAAGCAAATATAGTTTTCAAATATAAAACATCTTTTTTGTTTAAACCTTCAATTGCCAATTTATACTAGAAAATAATACATTTCCAATCTTAAAATACATCTTAGGTGAATGGAAAATGTATTTTTTAAGCTTATTTTTATGACCCCCATTAGCAGATATTTGTTCCTGTTTTAAACATAAACTTCAAGACTTCATATCTTGTCATTTTCTGCAGTGTATTGGGTGAATCTGCATGAAAAAGCAGTTAAAACACTCAAGCGAATAATAAAGAGCAGAGGATTTCTGTCTGAATGTGAAACCGCATGCGAGAGCCAAACCTTCACAGCTCGAGAAAAACACGGTTATTTCTGTGGCGCGGGATCCTGCGTGCGTCATTCACGGGTCTCACAGATTCATCTGCGCTCGTGTTTTTAATTACGCAACAATAACATAGTTTCGTTTCTTCACACTTTGACTATTTTTTACCAAAAACAGCACCTGAAGTCTGAGAAAGTGAAGAAACACAACATACAGGAGACAGAGTCGCAATCACATATGTGACGCAGACGGACGGCGACAGATCGATGTGCTGGAGCCGGTGTGAGACGGACTCTGTGAGATTTCAGGGTAAAAGTGTGTGTGTTCAGAGACAAACTGGGTCAGACCAACAGCCCAAAGACTCCAGACGATCCAGACGACGCTTGACATGAACTAAAAGAGGCTGATCTGCAGGAGACACAGATTTCATTCACAATCTTTTTTTCAATGAGCTCGACACATTGCATTCTGGGACTGCCAGAAGGACATACACACTTTTTGGCCATTGATAAAGAACCTTTAACATGAGTAGAACCACTAAAGGGTTTTTTTATATAGTGGAAAAAGGTTCTTTGTGTTATTAAAAGGCCCAAAAAAGGTTATTTTTGGGAACAAAAAATGGTTCTTCTAATCTATGGCATCACTGTGAGTGAACATTTGAAATTGGTGTTGAACTAATTACAAAGAGACGGCAAATAAGGCATTGACTTAAACATAAAACTTTGTTGTAGAAATGTAGTATTTTCTTGTTAAAGATAACACAAATATCTTTTACCCCCCCTTATTTCTTACAGTGTCCGAGGCTGATAATCGAGCTCAAACGAGTCTCTAGAGGCAGAAGAATGTTGGACGTTTATCTGATGTCTGTGAATCTCAGCAGACTGTGTGATGATGGAAAGACCTTATAAACAATATCTGTGATGAATCCATGACAACTGAGATTAAATTAGCACTCGGCCAACGCAGACACACGTATGATGCATCAGTGGCTTCTGAAGCATCTGAGCAGACAGACTTCCTCAGGGTGAACGCTGCGAGGCATTCTGGGAGCTGGCAGAGCGTCACTGACGCCACCTCATGCTGTAGAGACGTTTCCACACACATTTAAATATATAATTCCCCCCCAAAAAACATATGACACACAGTTTGACCGTTTCTTCACACATAGGCGCTGCGATCGTTCTGCTAACATTGTTGTGGAAGCGTCCGCCGAGGGCCGAGGTCACGCTCTCTCCGCACATCTGGAGCGTTTACGTGACATCTGCCCGTCTGTAATCAGCTGTAAATGAGCCACTGAAATTACCCGGAATAAAGCGTCACGCCTCACATTAGCGCAGCATTACCTGGCTTTGTGTGCGAGAGCGAGATGATGAGCCGTCTTTGTGCCTCTTTCTCACAGGTCGTGGTGTTGATATTAAAGAAGGCAATCACATCACGGATATCCTGTAGCGGCGTGACTCGAGTGGGATTTGTTATGATGCCCACATGTTATTCAGCACTGAACTCATCGGGAAGTTTCTCTTCCGCTCAGAGGCTGATCATTAGGATCTGGAATGAGAAAACATCCCAACGAAAACACCTCATCAGCTTCATTCGTGTGACTACAGCACATCTGTGTCATTAAACCCCACACATGTAAAACAGCGCTGGCGTTATGATTATGGCTATAAATACAGGACAACATGATCCTAATTCCAGCCGTGACGTCAGCGCGCGGCGGTGGTCCTGTTTGTATCCAACTGAGACTCTGGCAGCATCACAAAACAGCTTCATTCAGCACAAACAATTAAAGAGCCGCGGGTCTGATTGTGCTGACGCAGGGCTGATATTCTGCCTTCAGTCATCAGCAGAGCTGATGTGATAAAGCTTCAGTTCATCTGCCAATAACTCAACAATAATGACTGAATGTCCTCCAAACCTGGAGCACAAAAGGGCATCAAAACCTCAAACGTGACACACACTGCAACACCTCAATTAAACTAAACTAACCGTGTGGAGAGACGACACAACTTCATGCTCGCTTCTCACGTATGAACAGGACGTAATGAGGATCTTCGGTCTCTGTTGATGACAGTGAACGGACTGAGAACTGAGCTTTTTAATTTCCAAGTCAATTCATTAGCTTGAACTGAATTTGAATTCAGATAACAACAACAACAAAATAAATAAATGAAATTCAAAGAACTAGAAAGGTTTATCAAGACAATCTTTGAATAACTTTAACTTCACAAAGCCTTGTTCAATGCGATTTCACTTTTTTAACTTCAGTTAGTGTGTAATGTTGCTGCTTGAGCATAAACAGTATCTTCAAAGCAAACAGAGATATTGTCTTTTAAAGCTATGGCAGTTTAATGCCTACAAAAACGACCAGTTTGGACTACAACGGGTTGGTGACATCATAAACCCTGCAAAACACGCCCCCGGGAACACGCAACACAGTGGGCGGGGCCATGTGACGCAGTATAATGAAAGCGGAAGAGTTGAGTACGCCGGACGCGAGCGGCGCGTCAAAAGATAACAGAATCCATTATAATCTGTGATGTTTTCTACACTGGATGCGGCGCTGAAGAAGCTTCCAGAATCCACACGAGTTTAATGCTGGATTTACACAAAGACTTTTACTGACAGATGAAGCAGTTCCCACTTTAAAAGCAGAAGCTGCTGATTATTGGCTTCAAACTGTAAGTATGTTTTATTGTTTGTACATGTCTTTTAAACGTATAGTTCTGTTGCTATTTTTGGTTGCATGAAGGACATATACAAAGAGCAACTTGTTTCTGCTTCGCTAGCCATTTAGCTGTATTATAGTGCATACTTCAACAAACTTCTCTGTTCAGAGACAAACAGTTTTTCATGCTATAAATTAAACGCAATGCAAAAATGCAACTACTCAGTCATGCTTTAAGCTTTACAGTAAAGCTTTAATCAGGATAAAACCGTATATTGAAAGCTAACAAACAGTGACAGCATCTAAACACTTTGACACAAATACTAAATGAAATAACATTCATAAACGTCCTTTAAAAGCCGCGATTGCGACTGACCCTCTTCATCTGGGTCTGATTCGGCTCAATTTGATACAGCAATATAGACACCATTATTTACATTTTCACTGAAGCAACGGATGGTAAGGGGCGTGTCGTTTCCGGACGCTTCAGCGAATCACGATACACTGGGCCAGCTACCAACCTGCCGACCAATCAGAGCACACTGCGTATGTCGGAGGGAGTGGCTTCATAGAAGCAGGAAGTCAAACGAGCCGTTCATATGACAGTGGAAACAGAGGTGTAGAATAAAGGTAAAATACATGAAAAATACAGCGTTTTCAAATGAATGAAGCATTAAGACATGTTAAACTGTGCCCCCAAAACACAATCAAGCCAAGAAAAAACCCACTGAACCGCCCCTTTAAAAGTTATGAAAAAATGAAAAAGCCTAAAGTTTGAGGGTTAGATGAACAGACAGACAGTTTGAACGTCCGGAAGAGGTTTCTTCTCTTCTCTTCCGTTCATGTTCGCTGATCTAAAAGCCTAAATTAAATCTGTTCATGGTAAAAAGTGATCGAGTTTTTTTCAGAAAATTTGGATTTGGTTTTCCGATCTCTTTATGAACTTTTTGAAGCGTCAAAGATCAAGTTCCAAAGGCAGTCAATAGAGAGACAGACATCTCTCAGATTTCATCAAAAAGATCTTCATTTGTGTTCTGAAGATGAACGAAAGTCTTACGGGTTTGTAATGACATGAGGGTGAGTAATAAATGACAAAATTTTCAGTTTTGGGTGAACTAACCCTTTAAATATGGATAAATACAGACACATTCTTCCTTTGGCTTCCAAATATGTCAATAAGAGCAACACTTTGTTATCTAGTTAGTGGGTCGCTGGCTTTGGTAAACTTTTATGGTTTTAGGTCAAATTTTATAAATCTATTTTTGGCCAAAACTCATGGTCACATTTTCTTTGACTGCCAGAATAATTTACAAAATTAATTTAATGAATACTTCAATTAATAGCAGGGGCTCAAGGTTTGGTTGATTGGTGTCAAAACTACGATATTTAAGAAGCGTCTTTCTCCAGGAGTGTCTATTCTGAGAACATATTCAATCAGTCCATCAGTGCGTCACTGTGTTCGTTTATACGAGTCGCCAAGTCATATTCACCACATCGGGAGCGTTCAAGTCATTAGGTTGGGTAATAAAACATTCAGCATGATTTGTGCATCTGTGTGTTTTTTGCTTTATGTTTTTTATTCAACTTATGAAGGTGCTTTAAATTAAATCATCATAAAGATAACATGACTCAGATTTTCAAACAAACATTCATTTAAACAAATTTACCATCAATACAGACGTGTGAGTTTGATGAAGATGAACACTGATGGAGAGAGACTCACTGCAGGCCGTAACCTCCACAGACATCGAGTCTCGACAAGTTCCCCCGAATAACTAGAAATGACCTCAATATTTGAATTCTTGCTCTGCTGCACTCCATTACAGCGCTCTGTATGTTAGGATGATGAAAAGGTTTAAAAGTTACATGTTTAGTCTGGTCTGCCTCGCTGGTCTAACAGCACTCGTCAATGTCAAAATGATTGATATGGCCAATCAAATCAAAGTAGGCGGGGTTAACTGTTTACAGAAGCAGAACCTGAATTCCAGCGTGAAGCGTCAGTTAAACATTGAAAGATGTAGAGAAACATTGAATACATCAACTGTTTTATGACAGTAACATCCAGTGATGCTAACTACTTTGTGTAATTTCTAACTGAGTGTGATGAGACCAGAAATGTTTAACATTTTTGACATATTAGGCATACAAATAAAAGTGCATGTGTGCATATTCGAATGCAAATTAATGCAAATAGTATTTGCAAATAGTTCAAAACAATTATTTCTCAACTAGAATTAGACCTAGAGTTTCCTTCACTTATACAAAATTGGTCCCCCTCAATGTTCAAGACATGGTCATGGCCTTTCCTCACTGGTCAACAGAACTGAGGTGTTCTGGATCTGAAAAACTTCAAGTGAAATCGAAGAATGAACTAGTGTGACGTCATTTTGAACAAAATCAGACCAAGACTAAGTTTGTTTCAGGAGTTTGAAACAGGTTGTGAAAGTGTATTTTCTGGAAATGTTCGGTCTGGCTGGTTAAACACCTTTGAAACTCCCATTGGTCCGTGGCGATGATGTAACAGGTAGGTGTGGCTCTGAGGCTCCGCCTTCTTTGAGGTGTAGATCTGCTGTTCATTTCTTAAAGCTGCAATCTGTTGTATAAAGTGCTGCATGAGCGAACATGACGTGAGAGAGCTGCTGCAAACATCCACATCACTGACATGAGATCTGCTGCTTCTCACCGCTGCCATATTAGCTGTGTGTTTATTTTGTTATTGAGAGAAAAGCGCAACACATATTTACATATTCACCTAAAAATGTGCGCTAACAAAGTGCAAAAGTATTTCAGATTTTTTTTTACCCCTAAATGCAAAATGAAATGTCTGTTGTCAGTGATGATCAAGTAAACTTTGACTAACTTTCCTACAAGTAAACACAGACTTCATTCCATCAAATGCAGTTTTCTCCCACGGCGGCCATCCTGCGCTCATGTTTCACGAGTCTCTCTCTAACGTGTTACGAGTGTTGACATTTCCCGACCCGTCCTGACCCGTCGTCCTCAGCGAGGATTCTTCAGAGCCGGTGTTTTGTTCTCCGGGGCCGCAGTCCTCCGCACCTGTTTAACCTCCCGGCGACATCATTTCCTGCTCTGCTTTCATAATTACCTTTCACACAGACACTCCACATCACTTCTCGTCGCCATGGACACGGGAACTTCACTTACAATGGTCTCTATGGAGACCAGGACTTCCACAGACCTCCGACCCAGATATCACAAACATCAAGATCACACACACACACACACACACACACAGTTTGTGAACACGTGTCTAATGCACAGTGCACATGTTCCATCAGCGCTGCAGACACAATAAAAGCGCAACACACATTGTTGTTGTTAATGGCCCCCAGCTAACGACACAAACTGCTGACACCGGTTCTGAACAGAAGATCAATTCAACACAAACATGCTTTACCACACTGAAGACTAATCAGCAGCCCGCCGTTTCCATGACAACAGAGTTTGTGCTGAACTCATCTGGAGTGAATAGAGACACTGAGCTTCACTGCATCCAGGCTGACAGCAGGAACACCAACGAGCATAACGAATCAGGGAGAGATATTGGCAAACGCAATGCTTATTGTTAAACTAATGGGACTATATTGTAAAGTGTTACTGTTTAAATTATGATTTTCATTCAGAAATGCTCCAAGTAAAATGGGTTGTAAAGCGTTTCATGTTGACTAAAAACGCCTGTAAGAGTGGAGGCTGAACACACACACACACACACACACACACACACACACACACACACACACACACAGGTTTGTTTTTGTGAATTGTGGGGTCATTCCATAGGCGTAATGGTTTTTATACTGTACAAACTGTATTCTCTCTTCCCCTACACTACCCCTAACCCTAAACCTAACCATCACAGGATACTGTGCACACTTTTCTTGTTTGAAAAACTTTGTGGGGTTCAACTGACCCCACTTTGGGCGCCAATCATACACCCGGCGCAATGCTGCTCCAGGCGTGACACACGTGTTTCTTACTAGTTTCCGCCCGATGCAGTTACATTTTCACGTCTTAATGCACGTCTTTCACGTTGTTTAAATAGCAAATGCACTCGTGTCCATCTGTTCACCTATGGGTGTGCTGGTCTGAAAACGAGGTGTGTTCAGGTGCGTTGCTGGCGTGTTGCTATTTTGAGGAACTGAAAACGACTGCTCGCGCTTTACCTCGCACATGAGCAGATCCTCGCTAGAGAAGCGTTCAGTTTTTCCCACTAGCAAATTCCACCATGAGAATAGCGAATCCACCATGGCACGAGTGCAACTGGCTTTCAAAGGGAATGGGAGATGAGACTCTGATTGGTTTATTGCACGTTACGCCCAAAACACACTCATGACTCATTAAGAGAATAGGGACAGCCCTTTTAGACCATGTGCCGGACGTGTGACCATTTTACCTGCTGTTAAACTAGCAAAAGTGGATTCAGACACGCCCTAAGTGCACCTGCGCCATGAGCTTAGATCGTTAAAATAGGGCCCTAAGACAGTGAGATCAGGAATTTACCTTTCCTTTAGTCAGACCCCACAAAGAAAAAAAATCTTAAAAGTCACTATAGTATGGCCCTTTCCTACACTATCCCTAACCCTAACCCATCACAGGAACCTCACGTGATTTTAACATTCTTATATATATATAAGAAGGTTTCAACATTTTAAAAATGTGTTTTAAGTTTCTTATATACATATATGTCATCTGGACCCCACATCTCTCTCTCTCTCTCTCTCTCTCTCTCTCTCTCACACACACACACACACACACACACACACACACACACACACACTTATGATGCATGAGTGGTTTCTGAGGCATGTGTGCTCAGCCTCCTGAAATGGTTCATCCGGTAGATTCTCCAGGTTTCTCGCCCTCCTCCGTCTGTCGTGTGTCTTTCTCTTCTGCTGTATTCATCATCACAGAGATATTCTAACTTTAACCACTTACATCGAGGTTTCCCTCGCATGAGCGGTGGGCGGCGAGTGGATAAGCTCAGGCCAGTGAACCGGAAGGTTCCTGGTTTGGTCCACGCAGGGAACGACACATAAGCCGTCATCACTGATCCAAACCTCCAGAGAACTGAACCTGGAACATGCTGAAGTCACTGTAAGTCACTTAAAACATCGGCTAGATGATGATCTGCTTCTTCACGCCACTGTATGTCAATGTCCAGAAAGGAAGAGGAGAGGAGAGAGGGATGGAGTGATACAGATGATTCCAGGTTTTTGACACCTGGATACATAATCAGGGATTTCCTGAGTGCCTGTGAGTTTGTAACCATGGAAACAGCGAGCATCATACCTGAAGCTCTGAACGTCAGTACAGTCTCAAGAGAGTCAAGTGAACTTTAAGAAAAAACTATTTCATCAAATGACTGAAATACCAAAATCCACACTGTGATTCACACATCACGTTTCCGAAAAATGACATTAAAATACGTAGGTCATTCTCTACACAGGAAGAGAGGCAGAGGATTCTGGAAAGAACAAATAATAACTAATAATAACTAGATAAAAAGGTTTTCAAGACAACCAAGAAGACTGTTTGTGAAGATGTTTCATACATGATAACTGCTGTCCGGGTCAGAGATCTGAATCGCTGTGATCGGACTGGCCAAAGGTTTAACAGACACGACCAATGAGTGACTGAATCCAGATAGATATCTTTTAATCATGCAGATCTAACACACAGACAGACAGATAGATAGATGGTTTCTTCCCTACTGTGTGCATGTGTGTGTGTGTGTGTGTGTGTGTGTGTGTGTGTTTGCAGTGAGAGCAGAAGCTGACAGAGATTCACTGGTGTTTGTTCAGATCTCTGCGGTCAGACAGACTCATACTCCAGAGCTGAATGTGATGTGAAAACTCTTCAGGGTTTAACTGAAGCCAGCGCTGCTCTAATCTGCATTTACAGAGTGACATTTCAGATCATGAATCATGTGGCGTTTTTAATGAGACCGTCTGCAGGTGAAACTGCTGCAAAGCCATTTAGATGAGAATAACTTCACCTCTGCCACGTTTCTTAATGATGATACCTTTTATATGAGGGACAAAACAGCTACCCGCAACCGAAGTAATACGTTACATGCTTCTGATTAACATTTAAAGCAAAAGAGTCTCAATTTACCCTGCAAGACTTCTCTTCCTGAATCCATTACACATATGAGATAAAATGCATCTAACTGAGCTGCTCTGATCTTCAGATGGATGGAGATTCATCATTATGCACAGCGCACAAAATAAAGCACTAGACGAAAGGCCAAAACAGCTTCAACGAGCAAATTAAATTCAATTACTGGCCAGATGAAACGGCACAAATTACAACTAAATATACAGTTAAAACTGCAGTTGAAGAGCAATAGAAGAATATACAAACAGATAAATAATGTTCCCAAAGAGGCAGAAAACTGACCACTTGAGCTGTAGGAATTAAACAGAGCAAGTGTTTGTTCAGTATAATGAAGATGAACTAATATCAACACATTCACACAAACCAGAGCTGCTGTTAAACTATGACTAGAACAAGAACCGGACGCTTCACAAAGACAAACCAACTCAGTCTGAATCATGTTTCCAGCAACACTGTGTCCTTTTTATTTTGTAGCAACAACTGTGTCTAAGTGAACAGTTTTTGGTTCCCTGAATGTTAACATACATTTCGAGTCAAATCTATTTGTGTAGCGCTTTAACAATACGCATTATTTCAAATCAACTTTACAGAAAATGATTATGTCAATATTAATAATATCTTAACTCTTTCCCCACCATTGACAGAAATTTCCAGCAATCCATGTTTTCACTGTTATACTGTAGGGGGCGCTATTACGCATCTTCTGAAAAGTTCAGAATCTCCGGATCAAAATCCAGGTGAAGAAGAAGCAGAAGCATTGCTGATACTCATGTAAAATAACACCATCATCAGACATTAAAGAGGTCATGACTGTACTTTTTTCAATAAAAAATATAAAAAAATATATAAAAAATATAATCTTAGTATGATTTTTACATCAATAATTGTCATAATTTGGAAATAAAAGGCTATTTTTCTACTCTTGATGGAGTGATGGCAGAGAACTTGGTTTCTGCACTTCTATCATTGCTAACAGTGGTGCAAATACAGTTAGAGATTCATGACAGGAGTTCAGATAGACCGTGTGATCGACAGCTTCAGCCATTAGAAAGACAGCGTTCTTTGATCGCTTTCTGTATGTAATTTAATCATAATTTAAAAATGCATAAATACTCAGTACATATCAAGCGATCTGCGATAACAGACAAAGCAATCATGACAACTCTCGGAAGATGGTGATCATGGTAATGGACGTGACAATGTTAATGTATTTGGTCTTGGTGGAATAGATCTGCTACGCTGCTGTACATTATTGCTGCTACAGGAACTTTCTTCTGCCGTACACACGCCGATACGCTGCCGCGAGTAAGACATAGTGCTGCTGCACAAGTAGCACATATCAATAACCCATAGCCGATCAATACAGGTGGAGCTGGGGAAGGTGGAGGGTTTAGAGGAATTCTGCTATAGTGAATGCAACCGGCCATTTAAATGTGTGAGCAACAAGCTCATTGGCTGCAGATGTGACATGGACCAATCAGCTTGTGCCAGTAGTTAACGCTGTAATTGATCAGAGTTACATGTTACAGAGTTTCATGACAGAACTATGTATTTACTCACACTTGCAACATTACTGTCAGATCCGATATAGTCGGCACAGCATTGTTTTTTAGGTTCAATCTTGCTGAAAATCCTGCATCGAATTGTGCTTTGTTTGTAAATAAATCCACGGTAAAATTAAGTGAATAAAAGTTCTCACTGACGCCGTCTGGAACTTCATTAAAAATAAAGTTCATCCACTCTTTCCTAACGTTGGGATCAGAAAGAAGGCAATGCAAAGACTGTGTTTTTCCACAATTTGGCACTGCACAGCGTATTGTTGTCTTTATAGTTTGGTTTCTGCGAACACCTGCATTTGCCTCTTTCGTTATTTACCTGATACATGAGCGGATCGGTGGGCGGGGCTACACAGGCAGTGATGTAGACGCAGCTGTTGATCTTCTTCTGAGGAGGCGGTGTTTAGACACACTATTACGAAATAAAATGGCAACAAGAAAGTTTTGTGTTCTGAAACTTACAGGATGTTTTTGTAGTACAAAGACCTATTATACAATATGTCAAAAGATCGAGGGAATTTTAATTTTTGAGTTCATGACCCCTTTAAACAGCATATAAATCTGCCTGACGTTACTGAATGAAATGTCCAACCCGTGAAGAAGAAATGAAAAGCTGTAAAGCTTTGAGGTGATAATGGACTCTGCATTTTGATCAGCATTCTGAATCCCATCCGGACAAAGTCTTTGACAAAAACACAATTTTTGCTCAAAATGTTTCTTTTTATAAACTTACAGTGCCCACATTCAAGTGATCTGATAAAAAGAGTGCATGAAGCTAGAATAAAATGGGTTTTTTTGTTTAAAAGCAGAGGCTCTGTTCTTTCTTTTGATATACATTCATCAGATTCGAGCTGTGCGATAATATACTCAGATATTGCTTTGATTTTATGGTTTGTTTTTTGGTTAGCCAAAAAAGTTTCTTTAGGGAAATAGAACATTCTTTTTAGGTTCGCTGAACGTTTCCCCCTTTATTCTGATATACTTTACTCTGCTGTATGTCAGGAGTTGATTGTTAAATAAATAATGAACAATTATCAAATTTTATGTTAAAATGAACAATTATCCCTGCAGAGGACGAGCCGTAGAGCTGAAGATGACTGACGTGCTCTACATAAACGAGTGTAAATGGACGAGATGCGATTCTCTGTCATTAACGACATCAGGATCATCGTTAGAGTGACAGTGTGGAATGTGTGAGTGCAGTGTGAATGATCCTGGTGTGTGTGTGTGTGTGTGTGTGTGTGTGTGTGTGTGTGTGTGTCATTATAACGCTCATTAGCATTAGGTTGTACTGAGACGATCTGTGTCTCTGAGGAACACAATACCTCTCGCCGTCTCTCACTTTCTGCCGCTCTCGTCCTTTTGCTTTGAAGTACCTCTGAAACTCCCACATGTCATTAGCTGCACTGAGTGAAAACAGGGAATCATGGGATACCTGTCAGCTTAGGTCTAAGTTAATCAGAACTCTTACGTGACAACACGTGTGTCCGTCGGCGCAGACACGGCTCTGATCTACTGACCAGCACTACATTCAACTCTTCATCATCCTCGTCATCCTCATGAAGGACTCACATGTTCCAGACTGTGTGATTTTCCTAATCCTGGATTAGAAGAGCTGGAACAAACACATTCAGGACTCAGCAATGCACACGCTTGCTCAATCACTTTAGTTTACGCAGCTTATGAGCTTCTATTTGTGCCAAAAACAGTCGAACGCTTTCTGCTACATACATTCATCCATGACTACAGTCGCCGTGTACTTATAAATGAGTATGTTGATGAGTCTGTTCTTCATGTATGTAGTCACATTCTATTGTTTATGGAAGCCCTGCTAATAGGAAACGTTCTCTCAAAGTTATGAACAAACCTTCTTCCAGTAATGCTGAAGGGTTCATTCTCGTATGCAGTTGACACAGTGAAGGCTTCCGTGTTTACGTCCGAATGCCAAAGCTGGTCACGTGATCAGCATGACACATGCGTGTGATTTTGACTCTGTGATTTTGTGCTGGACTCAAATAACGTATGAGAATGACACGGAAGAGATTGTTGAATATAGTGGCAAAAATTTTTGCGCACAAAAAGTATTCTCGTCTCTTCATAACATTAAGGTTGAACCAC
>NC_063052.1:43733302-43768302 GCF_018812025.1 Megalobrama amblycephala | reverse complement strand
CATGATTGACAGCTTCTCTTAGCGAAGTAGTCACTGAGGCACTTTTTTCGGGATTTTTGGAGGAGATTGTAGCTTCGACTTTAACTTCTAGATTTCCATAATTGTATATTTCACACCGACATACTGAGTTGTTCTGCAGTAAACTGTACTAACTGATTCTGCAGCAGTGTGGGCGGGGCCTTGATGAGTGTGGGCGGGGCCTTGATACCACGGCTCCACTTCACGCCATATTTGAACATCGGCTTCACTTTTCTACAATGGTAGAGAGAGATCTTTTTTACAGTTTATGGTCCCAATGGATGGATGGATGGATGGATAGATAGACAGATAGATAGATAGACAGGCAGATTAGATAGATAGATAGATAGATAGATAGATAGACAGAGAGATAGATAGACAGACAGACAGACAGACAGACAGACAGATAGATAGATAGAGACACATTTGTCCATCAGTGGGTTTCTGACCTGTCGTTCGTTTTGTTGCTAGTGGAAACAGGCTTTAATCTCCATATGAACTTCAGCTGTGTGAATGCATTGACAGCCCTGAACACACACAGATAAATGTGGGCAGATATTAAATAAAAGCACTATGAGGCACAGAGAGAGCGGAAGTGGTGGGACACTGGAAGAGAGACAGACAAAACAGACAAAAAGAAGAGAGACAGACAGATAGTTCTGGGTTAAAGGTGTGACACCACAGACACTCTATAGAATCACACACACACACACACACACACATATTACTGAGGAGAGACAGATGCTGAACCACACACACTGAAACACTGAGTTCACCTGCACAGGAGAATCATAAGGAACATGTCACATGAGATCCTGGATGAAACATATGGTGACATTCAACCCTATGCTGTTCAGTTTGTACATATGTGTGTGTGTGTGTCTATTGTTATTGCCGTTGCTTTATTTGTGTAAATCACTGCTCTAAGTGAACTTTCTGCGACACATCTGAACACACGTACATCTGTGGTTACATGTGCTGAAGGTAAAAAACACTGTAATCTTTACTGGCACTTACTGAGATGGTCCATTCAAGCGGGATTGATATTGACAGAAAAGCTCTGGTAATTATGACTTTTCCGCCCCATGTACAACTAAAGCTGCGAGAACAGCGATTTTGTGAAAGACTCAAAATGAATGATTGAGTTTCTTCTGCAGCACTTCTGAAATGTGTATCATCATTCATTCATTGAATGAAAGAGGCTGTGTGTGTGTGTGTGTGTGTGAGCGTGTGATGAAAGCCTCACACACTGAACGCTTCTTGTGTTGTCGAGGACGAGCTGTGAAGATGAACACCCACCGGAAATCAGCCCTTAAAAGAGACAGACACTCTCAACTGAATTCATGAACACCAATGAACCTGCTAAACACACACAAACACACACACAGACAGAGACACAAAGAGACAGACACATCAAAACAAAGCAGCAGAAGGGGGAGAAATCCCATAATCCTCATTGGCTGTGCTGCCATAGAAACAGACTTTCCAAACAAACCTGTTGAATAATCATGCAGAGCTGTCAATCAAAGCAGCAGAAGTCCAGATACTTCAGATCAGAACTGATCATCTAAACTACATCAAACTAAACTAAACTAAGGCTACGTCCACACGAAGCCGGAGCTTACCCTAAACCGATCTTTTTTTTTTCCTCGTCTCAAAAAATATCTGTGTCCACACGAAACCACTGAAATGACTCAAAATGATGTAGTATACATGCCAGACCATTGTGTGATGCTGTAATTCTGCCACAGAGATGCACTTAAAGCAGCGAAGAAGACTTGGAGCATGCGCATAAACCTTGAGCGCTGTATACAAACTATAGGAAAGCTTAGAAATAATGCTTTATTTTGTCTCAGTAGCTTCTGCAGCATGAACGCAAACATCTAGAGTCTGCTATTGTTGTTGTTGCTGTTAGCGGCGTCTGACTAGTGTCGACATGTGGGGTGATGACAGCAAAGACAGCGTTTTCAGATTTATCCACTCTGGGACCTGGTTTCAAAAAATAGCAGTTTCACCTTTCAAAAACGCCGGATCCATGTGGACGAAACACCTATCCGATGCAAAATTTGTGCGTATTCACAAAAACGCATCTCCGTCTGGACGGGGCCTACACTACACTAAACTAAACTAAACTAAACTAAACTAAATTAAACTAAATTAAACTACACCAAACCAAACTAAACTAAACTAAACTAAACTACACCAAACCAAACTAAACTAAGCTACACCAAACCAAATTAAACTAAACTACACCAAACCAAACCAAACTAAACTAAACTACACCAAACCAAACTAAACTACACCTAACCAAACTAAACTAAACTACACCAAACCAAACTAAACCAAACTACACCAAACCAAACCAAACTAAACTAAACTACACCAAACCAAACTAAACTACACCAAACCAAACCAAACTAAACTACACCAAACCAAACTAAACTACACCTAACCAAACTAAACTAAACTACACCAAACCAAACTAAACCAAACTAAACTACACCAAAATAAACCAAATTAAACTAAACTACACCAAACCAAACCAAACTAAACTAAACTACACCAAACCAAACTAAACTAAACTAAACTACACCAAACCAAACTAAACTAAACTACACCAAACCAAACTAAACTAAACTACACCAAATCAAACTAAATTAAACTACACCAAACCAAACCAAACTAAACTACACCAAACCAAACTAAGCTAAACTACACCAAACCAAACTAAACTACACCAAACTAACTAAACTACACCAAACTAAACTAAACTAAACTAAACTAAACTAAACTACACCAAACTAAACTACACCAAACCAAACTAAACTAAACTAAACTAAACTACACCAAACTAAACTAAACTACACCAAACCAAACTAAACCAAACTAAACTAAACTACACCAAACTAAACTACACCAAACTAAACTAAACCAAACTAAACTAAACTTCACTACACCAAACTAAACTACACCAAACTAAACTAAACTAAACTACACCAAACTAAACTAAACTACACCAAACCAAACTAAACCAAACTAAACTAAACTACACCAAACTAAACTACACCAAACCAAACTAAACCAAACTAAACTAAACTTCACTACACCAAACTAAACTACACCAAACTAAACTACACCAAACCAAACTAAACTAAACCAAACCAAACTAAACTACACCAAACCAAACTAAACCAAACTAAACTAAACTACACCAAACTAAACTACACCAAACCAAACTAAACCAAACTAAACTAAACTTCACTACACCAAACTAAACTACACCAAACTAAACTAAACTAAGCTACACCAAACCAAATTAAACTAAACTACACCAAACCAAACTAAACTAAACTACACCAAACCAAACTAAACTACACCAAACCAAACTAAACTAAATTAAACTACACCAAACCAAACTAAACTAAACTACACCAAACCAAACTAAACTAAACTACACCAAATCAAACTAAATTAAACTACACCAAACCAAACCAAACTAAACTACACCAAACCAAACTAAGCTAAACTACACCAAACCAAACCAAACTACACCAAACCAAACTAAACTAAACTACACCAAACTAAACTAAACTAAACCAAACCAAACCAAACTAAACTACACCAAACCAAACTACACCAAACCAAACTAAACTAAGCTACACCAAACCAAACCAAATTAAACTAAACTACACCAAACCAAACCAAACTAAGCTAAACTACACCAAACCAAACTAAACTACACCAAACCAAACTAAACCAAACCAAACCAAACTAAACTACACCAAACCAAACCAAACCAAACTACACCAAACCAAACCAAACTAAACTAAGCTACACCAAACCAAACCAAATTAAACTAAACTACACCAAACCAAACCAAACTAAGCTAAACTACACCAAACCAAACTAAACTACACCAAACCAAACTAAACTAAACCAAACCAAACTAAACTAAACAAAACTAAACTAAACTAAACTAAACTACACCAAACTAAACTACACCAAACTAAACTAAACTACACCAAACCAAACTAAACTAAACCAAACTAAACTAAACTACACCAAACCAAACTAAACTAAACTACACCAAACTAAACTACACCAAACCAAACTAAACTAAACTACACCAAACTAAACTACACCAAACTAAACTAAACTACACCAAACCAAACTAAACTAAACTACACCAAACTAAACTACACCAAACCAAACTAAACTAAACTACACCAAACTAAACTACACCAAACTAAACTAAACTACACCAAACCAAACTAAACTAAACCAAACCAAACTACACCAAACCAAACTAAACCAAACTAAACTACACCAAACCAAACCAAACTAAACTAAACTACACCAAACCAAACTAAACTAAACTAAACTAAACTACACCAAACCAAACTAAACCAAACTAAACTACACCAAACTAAACTAAACTACACCAAACTAAACTAAACTACACCAAACCAAACTACACCAAACCAAACTAAACTAAGCTACACCAAACCAAACCAAATTAAACTAAACTACACCAAACCAAACCAAACTAAGCTAAACTACACCAAACCAAACTAAACTACACCAAACCAAACTAAACCAAACCAAACCAAACTAAACTACACCAAACCAAACCAAACTACACCAAACCAAACTAAACTAAGCTACACCAAACCAAACCAAATTAAACTAAACTACACCAAACCAAACCAAACTAAGCTAAACTACACCAAACCAAACTAAACTACACCAAACCAAACTAAACTAAACCAAACCAAACTAAACTAAACAAAACTAAACTAAACTAAACTAAACTACACCAAACTAAACCAAACTAAACCAAACTAAACTAAACTACACCAAACCAAACTAAACTAAACCAAACCAAACTAAACTACACCAAACCAAACTAAACTAAACTACACCAAACTAAACTACACCAAACTAAACTAAACTACACCAAACCAAACTAAACCAAACTAAACTAAACTACACCAAACTAAACTAAACTACACCAAACTAAACCAAACTAAACTAAACTAAACTACACCAAACTAAACTACACCAAACTAAACTAAACCAAACCAAACTAAACCAAACTAAACTAAACTACACTACACCAAACTAAACTAAACTAAACTAAACTAAACTACACCAAACTAAACTACACCAAACTAAACTAAACTAAACTAAACTACACCAAACCAAACCAAACTAAACCAAACTAAACTAAACTAAACTACACAAAACCAAACTAAACTAAACTACACCAAACTAAACTACACCAAACTAAACTAAACTACACCAAACCAAACTACACCAAACCAAACTAAACCAAACTAAACTACACCAAACCAAACCAAACTAAACTAAACTACACCAAACCAAACTAAACTAAACTAAACTACACCAAACCAAACTAAACCAAACTAAACTACACCAAACTAAACTAAACTACACCAAACCAAACTAAACTAAGCTACACCAAACCAAACCAAATTAAACTAAACTACACCAAACCAAACCAAACTAAGCTAAACTACACCAAACCAAACTAAACTACACCAAACCAAACTAAACCAAACCAAACCAAACTAAACTACACCAAACCAAACCAAACTACACCAAACCAAACTAAACTAAGCTACACCAAACCAAACCAAATTAAACTAAACTACACCAAACCAAACCAAACTAAGCTAAACTACACCAAACCAAACTAAACTACACCAAACCAAACTAAACTAAACCAAACCAAACTAAACTAAACAAAACTAAACTAAACTACACCAAACTAAACCAAACTAAACCAAACTAAACTAAACTACACCAAACCAAACTAAACTAAACCAAACCAAACTAAACTACACCAAACCAAACTAAACTAAACTACACCAAACTAAACTACACCAAACTAAACTAAACTACACCAAACCAAACCAAACCAAACCAAACTAAACTAAACTACACCAAACTAAACTAAACTACACCAAACTAAACCAAACTAAACTAAACTAAACTACACCAAACTAAACTACACCAAACTAAACTAAACTACACCAAACCAAACTAAACCAAACTAAACTAAACTAAACTACACTACACCAAACTAAACTAAACTAAACTAAACTAAACTACACCAAACTAAACTACACCAAACTAAACTAAACTAAACTACACCAAACCAAACTAAACCAAACTAAACTAAACTAAACTACACCAAACCAAACTAAACTAAACTACACCAAACTAAACTACACCAAACTAAACTAAACTACACCAAACCAAACTAAACTAAACCAAACCAAACTACACCAAACCAAACTAAACCAAACTAAACTACACCAAACCAAACCAAACTAAACTAAACTACACCAAACCAAACTAAACTAAACTAAACTACACCAAACCAAACTAAACCAAACTAAACTACACCAAACTAAACTAAACTACACCAAACTAAACTAAACCAAACCAAACCAAACTAAACTAAACTAAACTAAACTAAACTAAACTAAGCTAAGCTAAGCTAAGCTAAACTAAACTAAACTAAACTAAACTAAACTACACTACACTACACTACACTACACTACACTACACTACACCAAACCAAACTAAACTAAACTAAACTAAACTAAACTAAACTAAACTAAACTAAGCCAAGTTAAGCTGTGTTGAGTTTAGAGCTGTCAGCAGCTTTATATCCAGTAAAACAGAACTTGTTTTTAATAAATACATACTGAAAGTCCAAACACTGTCTGATGAAGGCCGTTTATCCAAGTCAACAGTATTTTTAGGATACGAGTGAGCTGGTCTAGATGGACGATACGTAACATAATGAAAGATGACAGAGTGCAAATTAATGCCAGAAACAAACCCTGAGAATAGAGCAGCGCTCATTAGACGGCCAATAAAAAGCCAATCTAACATCTGTCAGACCCTCAAAACACGGCTAAAATAAGACGGCCATATGACTTCAAATTACTGACCACCACAGCAGAAACGGCTGTAAATATCATCGTAATTGAGGCAGCCGAATAAAGTGAGAGGCAGAGGGTGTTTTCATGTCAAATGAGCGTCCTGAAGCGAAGCGTCTCATAATTGATTCCTGCGGTGCCTCTGATCAATACACTATTTTGGTTTGATACAAGAATATAAAAACAACACAAGAAAATTGGCTGCAATTTGCAATTTCTGTGAAATCTATTTCACACTCCCCCATTACGCTGTGTGTGTTATTTATGCAAAAACGTCGTGATTATATGTCATTACAGACATTATGGAGTTATTTTAATCTGATTTCAGCTGGTGTTTCCTTTGGGGAAACTCGGTTACTTTCTACCTACTTTTCAGAGTTTAAACCGATGTAGATTTGCTCAGGTCACATTTGTTCCAATAATCTTAATCTATTTAAACAGTTTTGACCTCTCAAAGAGTTTTCTGGAGATATTCAACACTCCCACCAATCAGAAGACAGCTCAGTGTCATGCTCCGCATGAATAATGAATGAGCTCTTGTATGAGAGAAACAGTCACAGTTCATTCAGGGATATTAACGTTAACTAAAACCAAAAACATTTTCCTGATGTTAGATGGAACTTTTTTAAGGTTAGTATGATGTTCCTGAAACATTTGAACACCTGCTGTTAATAAGCACTGAAGGAAAGAGAAACAACAAGAACAGAAGCTACAACTGACCTCAGCCACAGATGAAATCAGCTGAAGACAAAAGAAGACATTAAATCTCTCAAGATCTGATTAAACACCTCCACAAACAGTATTACCAGCTTTCACTTATTACTTCATTTCTGTCATACATGTGCAAAAGTTCTTATTGAGGTTTAGATGTTGATGTTTTATTGAAAATGTTTGGTTTGACGTCACCATTATGGTGATCATTGTTTCATTAGTTGGCCTCTCGACATCTGTTGACTTATTTCTCTAGCAACAATTGCAATAGTGTTTTCAGAGAACATATGTGCACTGCTCAAGAAAGAGATTGCTGAAAAAGCAGATCAATATGTCTGATTTAACAGCAGCCAAATGACTGCATTAAAGTGGTTTAAGCAACTGCTTTTACTGAAAGGAAATAAGTCATTCTTTGTGAAACAAACGTCACTTCTAACACTGAAAAGGTCTTCCAATAATGCTAGCAGCTCTTGTGTAAAAGTTGAGACACACTTAGAGACACACATCAACACTCATACAAACCTCAACAATGGTGACAATCAAAAGTAGTAAAAGAATCCAGCTGCAAAACTTATTCATGCTGCAATGCATGCTAGGAGCTGTGAATGAGTTTTGTATGCTGGTAATTGTTGAGTTTCATATGCTTAATGCTGATTTCTGTGAGTGTCTAAATGGCACCATATTTAATAACTTCATGCTCAAAATGTTTTCATATTTTTTTCAGAATATCTGACTGTCAGTAATATTACTTGGTCAGTAGCACAATATTTTTTAAATGAGTTAATAGCAAAGCACACTTCAGATCAGTGATTAGAGTTCAGATATGATCAGTGAACCAGATGAGCTCACAGTGACATTAATTAACAGCCAACATCACCTGATGTTATTCTTCTGACACAGTGAAAGTGTTATGTTTTCTAAACACACAGTTAAAGCAGCCATGGGAAATCAAGAGTCAACTGCGGGAGACACTGATCACCATAACGGTGATATCAAATGTTTGTTCCTCTTTCCTTCAGTGTGTCATCACTAATGCTCAATCATCACTTCATCGCATTCACTCCAGCACTGCTTCAGTGTTATTTGTATGTGTTAACACTCTGTATGTGGACACATATGAACACTGAACAGAGTTAATGAAACACAGGGGATTTCACTGTGTAACATCCAACTTAAAGCCATTTTTTAGCCAGAAAGTTAGTGATCCTTAATATTTAAAGGACGTTTGAAGAATGTTTTCTTGCCAAAATTATGAGAAGATTTATCAAATACTAGCGATTTCATGAACATTGTTTTGAAAAAGTTTAATTCTAACACTTGCATAATCTTTACCTAAATTTAAGAGAAAAGTTAGAAACAATAACTATGAAAACTTTCTTATAGTTCAATAGCAACAAAACTTTCCCACATCCAAGGATGTTCTTTTAAAACACAAACTTATTCATTTTAAGTTAGTTGTCATTCTAGATGTTTAAAGGATGTTCCAAGAATGATGTTTTCTCCCAACATTATGAGGACATTTAAAAACCTTCTACAAACACTGCATAAATAATGTTTTTGTGCTAATGTTTTGAGAACATTATTAAGGAATAGATAACACTGAACAAACCTTCTATTAGTGTTAGTGGAAGAGCGTTTCTTCATAACTTTGAGAGAACCTTGCAGGAACGTTAGCTGGGCACTGCCATGGTTGGTGCATAGCAAAAGATTATTTACATACTAGAAGCAATTATGAATTTAATTAATGCATATGTATGTAAATGAGAGTCACAGGTTCATGGCAAAAAGGATGATTTTTCCAGTGCAAATAACTAAACATTCTTCATTCAAGACGCATTTACTGAAGAAGCAAAATGACAAGATCAGAAGTCTTCTGAGAAATTAATCATAATGTTCAAACATATCTGTCAATGGGCTCAGAAACATAATCTTAATTCAAAGTGAAAAGAAGCTGATCTTCAGATCTCATTGGCAGATATTTGTGTTTGTTTAAATCAAACATTTTAATCACTTTATCTCATGTCAATGTGTGTCTCAAGTAAATATATTAAGAATGTTTAGATATTTGTACTGTAAAAACAAGACAAAAATACTAAGGAAGAACATCATTTTATGCAGCGTTTAAATTCATGAAACGTGTTAGTTTTTGCTCAACTAATTTACAATCTCCTGAAGAACGTCTGAGGTAATATAAATAACAAGTGACTCACAGATTCATGAGCATTGATCTCATAAAAACAGAATGAAGCGTCCAGAGAATCCCCCTCATGACAGCAGATGGCTGAAGACGAGGGTGGAGGTGGTTTCCATTAGCGTTAACGTTACGTGTTTGAGATCTCAGTCTTTAAACTGACTCACTGAACTCCAGTCCTGCTGGACGCCCATGAATGTCACATGACTCGTGTGCCGTATGAACTCGCACATACGTGACACATCCACACATGAAAAGGCCACGGGCGGTGGCGTGAAGGCCAAACTTCAGCGGAGAAGTGCTGTGAACAATGAAGCTCAAAGAGCGACGGAGCGTCACACATCTGCGGCCTTTACCGCTGTCTGTCATTCTGATGAGACGCTCATCCGACATTTGACTGCATGAATGACTGCAGATGTTTGGGATTCTGTGAGCTCCCACACAACATCTGCCTGCTTACCCACAATCCCAGCTTACACGGAAAGCTTATTAGCTGACATTCTGGCAAGGTTCTCTTGAACAAATGTCACGTTTCAGTAATGTTAACAGAACTGTTCAAAGTGATCTGGTCTTTAATATGTTCTCAAAACGTTTGCAAAAAAAAATGTATACATCGTTCATGGAGCATTTTTTAAATGTTACTACTTGTTTCAGAACGTTCAAAAGTAACGTTCCCATAATGTTTGAAGAATGACACAATGGAATGTTCTTCTAACGTTCAGAAAAACATTTGTAATACATTTAAAAAACTGGAAGTTTTGACCATTTAGAGAACATTCAGAGATAAAGTTTTTGTAACTTAATTGTAACATTGGTGAAACATTCGTAGAATATATTTTTGTTGCGACCCCTCCAAACCCAAGGCGTTTCATAACGTCCGTTTAAAAGAGAATTCATCTTCAAAACAGGACTCCTTTATTTCTACAGCGCTTTATACGGAACAGATTGAATCAAAGCAGCTTCACGGTATCAAATAACAGAATCAGTGATGCAAATTTCATCAAATATGAGACACATTCAGAGTCTGCTGTAAAGTCATTATTGCTTGAGATCCTGTTCTAGACCTGACTGACAAGCCTAAGATATTGTATGTCAATCATAAACATACGCACTGTGATATACAGTTCATTTTTATTTGCTATGCTTATATTACATCTGTTCATCTCTCGAAGAACACGAATAAAGTAGGATTTCCACTCGCTCTCGCTCAAAACCTGCAGAATCTCAAACTCAATATTTGTACAGCAGAACTCTGCTCATATCTATGAATATTTCAGCTTGCTATCTGCTCTCGCTCCAGAGATAATTTAAAAAAAAAAAATCGCACTCTCTCACACATTTACACCCCCATAAAAAAGTAATGAAGAGAAGTCCCAAAGATGAGATGTTCTGCACGCGTCCTACACTTAACTAGGAACGTCCTAAAGTGAACATCACTGCTGAGACTCGAATCTGAAATGAGCTGAAATGAGAAACTTGGAGAAATCTTGATCATTACATTTGGAATTAAGATCTAAGCTTAAGGAACAAGACTGTGAGATGTTTACATGTACCTTGTTAAAATGTAAAAAAATAAATAAATACATAAATCGAATAAAATAGTAATGGTGGTTTTGCAATATTAATACACAGAGGCAAATCACCCCCCAAAAATAGGAAATTTAAAAATGGTCAACCAACTTTACAATTTTGGGAGCACTCAGATATGATCCGTATTGAGGAACGGGTTCGAACACCTTTGGTGACTCCCATTATATGGACAATGACAGACATTTCTCAAAATATATTCTTTTGTGACAGAAGAAAGTCAAACATGTTTGAATGACATGAACCCAGTGAACAAAAATAAGTTCTAAGAACGTTTTTCTAATGTTTCCATTAAGTTATGAAAACGTTATTTCTGAATGTTCCCTGAATGGTCAAAACGTCCAGTTTATTAAGGAAACATTTCATTGTATCATTCTTCAAACATTATGGAAACGTTACTTCTGAATGTTCTGAAACAAGTAGTAACATTTAAAAAACATTAGACAAAGGTAAAATCCATGAACGATGTAGAAATAATGTTTTAGTGCTAATGTTTTGAGAACATTATTAAAGACCAGATAACTTTGAACGAACGTTCTTTTAATGTTGCTGGAAGAACGTTTGTTCATAACTTTGAGAGAACCTTGAGAGAACGTTCCCTGTCAGCTGGGTTGGTGAGTAATTGATGACAGAATGATAATTTCGGGGTGAGTTTCATTTTCAAGCAGCTGAACGACTGACAGTGGAGAGAAACGGTTGGTTACCCCGACTGGATGAGTGGATCTGGATCTGTCCATCAGCATCACTGACATCAGCTCAAGTGTGTTTTAACATGCATTAAACAGCAGAAGCATCAGCCGCGTGCGTCAGCGACCAAACAACTGCTGGAGTGGATGATATCAACACACACACACACACACACACACACACACACACACAGAGTAATGTGCTTAATTGTCATGATAATAATGTAACATCTCATGGTCTTAAAAACAAGCTTTCTTAAAATATAATCTCTCATTTCTTTCTCTTGAATTTGGGGTCAGTCATGAGATGCTTTCAAAGGCAAACGTCACGCATCTCTCCAGTCCATCAAGGGTCGTTTCGATGAGCCACAACAACAGAATCACCGGTGAGGGTCAATAACAAGGTCACAAACACAAACATCTCCAAATCAAGGACAGACACGGTCAGGAGAGCAGAGGAACTGAAGCACAGCATCATGACGACTGAGGTGTCAGGTGACGTCACTACTGTACACACACACACACACACACACACACACACTCACTGTACTCCCGCTGCGCTCCGTCACAGCGCGATCATGGACGGAGGCGTCATGTTACATACGTGTTCTTCAACACAATTAGCAGCGAGACGCATCATCGCATTACGACTCACTGAACATCATGTGTGCGATACGGAAAGAACAAGTGCTTTCAAACATCATTAGCGTTTTAAGCAGCCTGATGGTGCCGTAATTAATGAATCCAGACGAACCTGGAGCAAATGGAAAAATACCGCAGTAAAACGCTCTTCAGCTCCACCTAAGTGCGTTATGCAAAAGACAGACTCATTAAACTCGTTGCATTAGTAGGCTTATTTATCTGTTAAATGAGTTATCTGCTGAATTCATCCAGAGGAATTAAGGCCGGCCGTCAATCAGTTACAGAACGATAATTCACTGCTTATAAACTGGGTTTGTCTCGTCTTAAACTTACTCTCAAATGATGAGAAATCAACCACTTGATCAAAGTTTTGCCATCATGAGCTCAGTAACAGTGTCCTGCTGCCATTAACTGTGTATTAAATATATAAATTAACCAAATATGATCTTGAATCCAGCAGTATTGGTTAAACGATGGAGCAGGTTTCCTAAACCGTCATCACAGATAGAAACTCACACCATGGTTAGGCCCGAGACACACTAGATGATTGTCAAATATTAATCGATTTTAAAACTGGATGAGACTCTTATTCCTCGTCTGGGATCATGTAGAGCTCTTTGAAGCTGCACTGAAACTGACATTTGAACCCCAGTGAAGTCCACTATATGGAGAATAATCCTGGAATGTTTTCCTTCATTTCTTTTCCACTGAAGAAAGAAAGACATGAACATCTTGGATGACATGGAGGAGAGTAAATTATCAGGACATTTTAATTTGAAAGTGAACTAATCCTTTAACAGATCACTAAAACAAAGTGTTTTGCCGTGAGGAGCGGTGTGTGTGTGTGTGTGTGTGTGTGTGTGTGTGTGTGTGTGTGTGTGTGTGTGTGTGTGTGAACGGCTCTGGAGGAATTCAGATCTTATTTGCTCATAAAAATCTATTAGCTTCATTGTCAATATTCAGTTTATAAGCAGTTTCACAGCAGGTGTGGAGAACATGTTTCATTAACACCAGCTGAGAAATAAACACTCAAATCAAAATAAAAAGAGGATTCAGTTTCCCTGCGACACAACGACGAGCTGAAGAGCGCATGTGTGTGTGTGCGGGGCAAGTTGTCACAGGTCTAAGTAACTATCAGCTTTAGAGTCATAATTGCTTGTTTTCTCCAGCAGTATGTTGGTTTTTGGACATTCAGTTAAAAAATGTCTTATATTTATAATGTTTAATTCTAATATAATCATATTTGCACACAATAAAACACTGATGTCACAATATTATGAAGGATGATCTGAAATGTGTTCGGTTGGGCAAGTTGTCACACTTGTTTTACACACACACACACACACACACACACACACACACACACACACACACACAGTAATAATGTGTTGTTGGATCAGTCGCCCAGACTAAGTAGGAAGTGACTTTTCATTCATAAATCTGTGAGTGTCTTGCGGCGTCGCCCACCGGAGGCCCAGCGCGTGACGTGTGTGTGTGTGTGTGTGTGTGTGTGTGTGTGTGAATCACAGCGAGTTATTTAAAGCTGCCGTCTTCATTTAAACACAATAGCGGCATCATGACAAACTAAAGCTGCGATACACGCAAAACACACGCGCCGCAGGAGATCCGTGGACACGCAGGCCTACGACACACACTGAAGGGATATTTTTAGCTCTTAGCGGTCAGTGTTAATTACTGTGTTTAACGTAAATGAAAGAAATTGTGATTCTGTGATCACTGTTATTACACACACACACACACAGTCAAATTTTCCACTGTGTAATGAAGGTTCCCGTCTGATGTTCTGATCCAGTTAAACACTAATATAAACTCCTGTGAACTGAAATGAAATAAGTGTCTGATGGCACACTGAGCACGCCGTGAACGGCCCGTTAATCTCAGGAGACGTCACAGATCTTAACATGGCAGTAATGTCCTCTGAGAACAGACTGAATATATGAGCCGGGACGTGAGGGATTCTGGGAATTATGTGTCACACTGTCACTATCAGAGCGGAGAACGACTGAGATCTGAGTCACACATTAGTTTGTTGCTGTCAGGTGGAGTTTGTTCTTTAACAGGAGGATCTTTCATCTTCAATATTAATGGTCAGTTTTCCAGAAGAGCGAGTCTGATCTGATGCTAAACACGGCTGTAAACGGGGTCCAGCGCTCGCTGATATGATCACTCACACCGAGAATGTTAGCAAAGCACACTTGCTTGGTGACATCGAAGTCATGTGACTGTAGTGTAGTTTGTTTATGGGCCATTCGACAGAATTGGTGCAAACTGTTGCTGTCCCACAACCAACAAAACACATTTAAAAAGCATTTTTTAATATATTTAAATGTTTACTAAGATCCTTCAATTACCTATGGAATCCCACAATAATATATTCAAAACATCAGTAAGCTTAATATATTTAAAATCATCATTTATTGGCTACTTTCAATTGGGAGGAGTCTGTCCTGACCCCTGACCCCTGAATTTAAATTTGTGAAAATGATACTGAAATCATTTCTGCAATTCTTTCCATTCTTGTTTTTAAAAATATAGTTTTAATTGTATCATTTTAAAATTCATTTCAATTTTAAAAATAAAATGTAATTAAAAAAAGTGGTTAAAACTTTTAAATCATGAAACTATATGTAAGAAAGCGTGTCCTGCATGTTCACGCCAAAACAGTGTGTGTTTGAGTCAGTGTCTGAGGATGATTTTAACACACTTCAGGAGATATTCCTGCGTTGCTCCTCTCACAGCCTCTCTTTCACAGCAGATCATCATTCTGAGTTCAATGAGTTCAAAAGACTGAAAATCTGTGAGGAGCTTTAATGAACGTCACAAACAAACATCTTTTTCTGCAATTAAGCAAACTTTTTTAGGTGTTATTCTATAAAATGTAGTGTTTATGTTTGTTCAACTGTTCAGAACTGTCACGACAGAAACATGTGGTGAAGTTTTGGTAGTGACATCATTGTTTTTTGAGTGTTATTTGATCAATTTTTTATTTTTTTTTCTGTGCACAACTGTTCATAACTGTGTTAGATTAGCATCTTTGAGCGGCTCAAAAGTATATAAAAATGTCATTACTGAAACAATCACGACCGAAACATGTCATCATTGTATTGGTGCTGACAAAAGGGAACACATTATCATTCATTTGCAGGAAATAAACAAAAATTGTAGTACAGTTATGCAAATCATTAGTATTTAGTAGTAAGTTTTAGTATGCGAGTCATGTGATGTGATCACTACCAAAAATGTGCAGAAACATGAGATGTTTTGTCAAGTATAGTGAATAATCAGCTCAGATGTTATTATAGTGTTTGGTTCAATGTTTATTCAAACTAATGAATCCTTCGCTTTGAAATCAGCTTGATAAACTTTATACCTTTTACAAAGAAAGATTGGATTCAAAATACAACAAATCTCATAAATTACACTTGAAATATCGTTAAAATTGTAATTGTTATTGATTTACCTGTGAAAAACAGCAAAAAATATATTTACAAGGTAGATGTAAAGAAAATCTTAATAGGTCAATGTAACTCTTATTAAATTATTTATTATCGTGTTTCGGAATTGACAAATTTGGGGAGAGGAAAAATATTCCAAAACTTTCTGAAAATGAAACATGAGAATTAATTGCACAATTAGTAGAAATGTGTACCTTTGATATTATACAATTTGCATGTGGAAAAAGACACATTTCCAACTCTGACTTTGAACCAGTCACTGCTGCCGATTGTCTTTAGGCTTCAAAACTCATAAAAGTTGTGCTGATTATGAACAACACATGTAAGAATCAAACTCTTGTTAGTCACAGAACTATGTTAAATAACGTGTTGTCCTGCGAAACACATCACCACCATGACCTGCATGTTCCAGAAGCACACGTTACAAAAGACTTTTGAATTTATGCAAAATATGTGTTGTAAACAGAGCGGCTGTCTCTGCAGGATGGAATCGCTAATGTTTCTCTCATTTGTAAGTCACTTTAGATAAAAGCTTCTGCTAAATGAATAAATGTAAATGTGACACACACACACACACTGCGAGCTGTCTCTCTCTCTCTCTCTCTCTCTGTCATAATCGCAGTAATCAGAGCTTTTCTCCAGGTGAAATCAGGCCTCTGAACTGTGAGACACTTCTGTCTGTCTGTCCTCAGATCTGTGCATTTCTCCCTCGTCTCAGTTGATCATTTACATAAATGCAAGAATTTGGCAAATCTCTGAATAAATAATCATCTCAATGAAGGCATATTTAATTGCCCGAGCGCAGTGTTTATATGCATGCAGATGAACTGATGAATATTCATAGGGTTGTCAGGGAAAGCCTGTGCGTCATGTTCAGAGAAGCTGAAGGGTTCGAACGCCCACCGCCGTCACCTGACCTCTGGATCCACGTCAGCAAACAATGGACAAACACACACGCAGACAACACTAAACAAAACACACCCACTCTCACACGCCCACACAACACACACACACACACAAGTGCACTATAGCACACACTAACACAATGGTGAGATGATTTTTGATGATTATTTGATATTATTTCCCTCACAGCGCTCCTGTAAAGTGAAATGAGCCTTAATGAGACACTCAAATCAGCCATTATTTACTATTGAGCTCATTTATTTGCCTTCCTGTCGCTCAGACAATAGATCATGCGTGAGCAAAGGTCACGGGTTCGATTCCCTGGGAAAGCGAGAACTGATTAAATGCAGTGAATGCAATCTAAGGTGCTTCGGATAAACGTTTCTGCTAAATGCATAAATGTAAATATTTGGTTGATTAATTTATCCTTCACTCCACTGATCTTAAAGTCACGATCAAACAGAAGCAGCTACAAATAAATGTAGGGCGGGGCTTGGTTCTGTGCATCAGTTGTTGATTGGCTGTTGAGATGATGGGCGTGGCTCTCAACAGTGTATGCAGATGAGTGTGAGCTGCAGGGGCGGAGCTTAAACCACACTCAATGATTGGAGAATCCTGCACACGTCACCAGAGAGAAGACTGACGCTTCACTGCAAGATCCAGTTATGACATTTTAATATGGAAGGTTATAAATAAAATATAAAACATATACAATTGTGCAGCAATATTATACTGTATTGTCCCTGTCAAATAAAACAATAAACAGCAAATAATTCAGACGGTCTCTGAAGAGCTTCTCCAGTGTCACACAATGACATCAAAGCCTCGTCCGCCTCCGTCTGCCAATCAACAAGGTGTTTGTAATGATGAATATTCATGTACATGTACCTGCCCACACACACACACACACACACACACACACACCTCAACTGTTGAGATTTAAACCTTCACTGATTCAGTGATTTTTTTTGATCCAGCCTTTGCAATGTTTTCATCAGACGCCGACGATTCCAAAGATTTCAAATGATGTCAACCATTCCCACCTATCAAAAATATGTTCTAAAAAGATTTCAGCCCAACATATAAAAAAAAAAACAAACAAAAAAAACCCCATCTGACTCAACCAATCCCGTGAGTTTGGGGCGGGACTATCTGTTTTATGGACCAATGACAGGAATTTCACACAGATACAAATGATACGTAGAATGACACTGACGTTATTGTGTGCAGATGTGTTTGTGTCAGGTGTGGCATCACTGACCTGATGATTGACAAGGAATAAAACGTGTGTGTGTGTGTGTGTGTGTGTGTGTGTGTGTGTAAGGCAGTCCACTGAGACAAGTTGCAGAGGAACTCATACATAATCAAACATAAAACAAACAAAGGCTTGGCTTGATATCATGAACTCACCAATAGCGGTACACAGACAATACTTGACAAAGACTGAGGAATCATGAGGTCAATATATACAGGGACTATTGACTAGACAAGACACACCTGTACACAATCAAACCAATGACAACATCGGGCACATGCCAAACAAGAAACATGACAATGAGCTACCAAAATAAGGCATGAAACATGAACATAAAAAAAAAAAAAAAAACTATACGTGACAGATCCCCCCCTCTATGGGCAGCTCCCAACGCCCAACAAAACCAAAACTATACAAACAGTTTAGGAGGGAGGCGGAACGGAGGCGGTCTTGGGGGAGGGATGGTGGGCTAGACCTATGCAAGGGAACAGGACATGGAGCTGGGCATGGCAGAGGCGGTCTGGGTCGTGGGGCATGGGCGGACCTGAACCATGGAGCATGGGCAGACTTGGGTCATGGAGCAGGTAGTTCAGGGGACCATAGCAGGGTTCATAGCAGCTGGCTCATGGATTGAAATCCTCTCTCAAAACTGGTCAGGGGCTTGAGCCATCACTGGACTCTGATCAGGGGCTGGAAAGCATGCTGCAAACATACAATACAGCTGTGCCCATAATGGTCAGTGCTGCACACTCTGGAGACTCTGGTGTGGTGGCCGTCTTGGCTAGAGGTTCAGATGTGGCAGCCATCTTGTGAAGAGACTCAGTCTTGGCAGGCATGACGTGAAGAGTCTCTGGCTTGACAGGCATGACGTGAAGATACCTTGGCGTGGCAGTTGTGGCGGGGATAACTCCAGACATGACAGTTTTGACGTGTAAAACGCTCTGGTGTGGTGGCTGTGATGTGCGCTGTGGGATTGTGGAGCCCCTCATACACTATTCCCACAGTAAATGAAAAACCACTCAATAACAGGGCATGATCGATAAACTGCTCCCGTGTCCAGTGAGGGGTACTGTCGGGCATGAGGTAATTAAGAAAGTCATTTAGTCCATTATGCAAGATGCCTTTGAGAGGGACATCATTAAAGTCCACCAAGTGGGACAGTTCACAAAATTCCTGAACGTAATCCTCCAGGGGATGATTCCTCTGGCATAGTCCCAGTAAAGGTTTAGTTCAATAAACTGCACTTGGGTTCGTCAGTGGATATATTACAGTGTGTGACTGAGTGAGTGTGTGAATGAGTTTGATTGAGTTTGTGAGAGTGTGAGTCAGGGACAGAGAGAGAGAAAGTGTTTTACGCCAACATCACACACTTGTCAATGTTTTTATGCGAAGCTTTCATATTCAGATACATTTGATTAATTCAAATGCTGCATTAGACTGAAGTGGTTCGGAGAGATTGTACTACACACACACACACACACACACACACACACACACACACACACACACACACACCTGTTGAATACTGATGAGCCTGATGAAACGAGGTCATGTCTGCAGATGATTCCAGAGGTCCGTTCCCATCTGAAAACATAGATCGATCAGAGCCAGAGTTATCATAGTTGACCAAAATTAAAACTAAAACCATAAAATCAACTTTCATTACTTGAAGTAAAATAAACTTTAACAAATAAAATAAAGCTTAAACATTTTATTTCAGCTAGTTGCTCAACATGAACAACTCAAACTGAAACACAATTCCTCAGTGATACTAAATAACACTGGTCAGAGCTGAACTAGACAGCATTAGTGAACAAACAGGTTGAATCCCAATCACAGATTGAGACAGAAGTGAACAGTTTTGTAAATTTTTAAGCTTGTCATGTAAAAGTTTTCCTCAATTTTTAAAAAAAAATTCTTTTCACATGAGCATGTTTCTGCGTAAACACACGTATAATGAACACAGATCTGCAGCGCCCTCTAGTGCAGCACTCAGAGAACTGCAGGCTTGTGACAATCATTAATGATTAAGACAATCATGTCCAGTGTTCTACTATATACTTCACTAACTGTTAATTATACAGTAAAACTCTGGTCACTCCACCTCTGTATGTAAAAATGAGGCTATGAAGATTCCTACAACGTTAAAGCACATCACATGATCATCTACTATGATTTTAGAGTCGTTTGATGAGGTGAGAATCGTCTGTGTGTGAAGCTCAGCTTCTGAGATCTGGACGAACATCACAGAGAGCAAATAATAAAGCTGCTGAAATTATGAATGTCTTGAGAGAGCGAGAGAGAGAGAGCGTGCGACAGACTGTAGACACCATATACGGGCTCTCCGGATGTCCATATATGGTCAGAGAGAGTTCACTTCCGGAAGCTTGCTTAAAGGGAGAGGAGAAGAAAAGAGCGGATGAATGGAGCAAAAAGGAGAGCCGAGTGAAAGTGTGTGAGTGACCTTGAGACTTTGAGACAGTGCTGTGCTGCTGTAAGAGCCCATTTACTCTAGTTTTCTCTCTCTCTCTCTCACACACACACACACACATACATTTAACTGCAGTTACTGAAGAGCATCTGTGTTAATGACAGACGGGGAGAAACAGACGTCAGAGGAGAGAGAGACAGGCGGACAGTGAAGGAATTAGGGGGTTTCAGGGTTCAGAGCGGATGAATGAAATCACAAATCAACAGAAACAAACACAATAAAACTAAGTGTGTGTGTGTGTTTCAGCGGGGGGGAGTGTTTGACGTCAATTCCTGATACACACACGCACACACCTGTCCAGTTATTTTGTAATGCCTGTAACCATGGGCAACCATAGCCCCACTGCCACTCATTAGAGTGTGTACGTGCAGTCAGGGATATACACTGGGAGACCTGGAAAAAGACAACCACTCCGGTTCTAATCGCTGTGCTCCGAGCGGGATTTGAACCAGCGTTTCTGGCATGGGAACTAACAAGGATGTCTGTCGCTAATGTGCCTCTTGAGGGAATGGGAGTGAGGTTTAGCTCTAAACAGCTGGTCTCCGTTATACTCACACCCTAAACAACACTCGCATCCGGGTCACGGCACCAATGTAACCCCTCCGGTTCTACTCGCCCCGCTCCGAGTGGGATTTGAACCGGCGCTTCCGGCATGGGAGGTGGGCACGCTAACAGGGACACTAAAGACAGCAGCCTCTAGTGTTTGTTATGTACGGAGCAGACAGTGGAAGTGTAATGGAAGTTAACACACCCAGCCACTGTTTGGGATAACAAACAGTTTTCCCAACTGTGTACAGTAAAATGAAAAAAAGTAAACGAGTAAACGAACAATATATACTATAGATATTGTCACATTATGTATTGCAGTGCAATATGCACTATATACACAAATCAACTGCTGGAGGAAGTAAAAGAGACAAACTAAGCAGAAAGATTGTCATTTCTTATATATACAGCACAATTGGGAAGAAAATACTAGCGCAACTTCCCTTTCATGATGACTTTAAGGTCCAAAGATGTATTTTTAAGGGTTCTGCCCAAGTGACAAGCTGTTGTACCCCTAAAAGTACATTTTTCTCCATGTGTTGTGAGGTGTGTTGAACTCCTGCTCATCAAACAGTCTGATCAGCTCTGATCTCTCTGGAGGAACAACACGGCCAACAAATGAAAGAACAACATGAACTTCACATGCTTCAACATCAGCATCTGTCTGTCTGTCTGTCAGTCAGTCAGACAGCCCAGTGTGTGTGTGTGTGTGTGTAATGTGTTTCTCTGGTGAAAGCACACGGTGCAGACATACAGCAGTCTGATCAATCGATAAACGCCAGTGGTAAACAAGAGAAAAACAGACAGACAGACACACAGTCAGACAGATAGAATAACAGACTGACCGACCTGGGGCCTTGTATATAAAATATTGTGTTGATTTCATCCTAAAGGTGTGCAAAGCTTATAAAACTGTATGTTCATCAAAACTTGCACAAAATGACAGTACATGCACCCCCTTATATGGAGATGCTTAGATTTACTATGCATAATCTCATCTGCATATCATTTCCATATGCTTATTCTCACTCATGTGATACAGTTGTCTGGCATCAGCACGTCACTGACAGAACATTTTAAAAAATAAATGCGAATAATACATTTTCAAATACAATCAGCACAAAATTATATTTAAGCCAGATAGAAGAGGAAGAGTTGGAGCTGATGCAACAAAGTGCAATTTTTTTTTTTTTTTTACTGTGACTCCTGTATATATTCTCAGTGGTTTACCCACAGTAAAGACGGCTGAAAAATATGAAGGCTGCAGAGTAAAGCCCCTCTGGGGTTGTCCAATGCCTGATAAATCAATCTTTAATGCAAAGACAAATACTAGAATTGGAACATGTGGACACTATATCAATCGGGGTAATTAGAGCAACTCTTGCTAGAATTAGACACGTACCGAATGGATGATCTCAGTATTTGTGAAGTACAGTGGATAGGAAGCGGTCAACTTGTCAGCAATGGAAAGACAATCATTTATTCTGGATATAACAGTAACCACGCATGCGGAGTTGGAATTTCTCTGGTGTTAATCGAGTGGAATCTGGAGTTGGATCAACACGCCTACAAGCTCATCATACCAAGATCACAGTGGTGCAAGTGTACGAACCCACAGAAGACGCGGATGACGTCAAGGACTCAAGCAAAGTCTTGTCCCGCATGGATCAGCAATGAATGACAACAGCGAAAGCATGGTCTCCTTTCGTACAGCCAACAACATCTCCATCGGTAACACAAAGACATTCACAAAAAGTCCTGGTGTTCACTAGACAGACGAACGCATAATGAGATCGACTATATCTGCATGATGAAGAGATGGCGATCGACACTGCACGACGAGGGGCCGGCGTGAGATCCGATCACCAGCTTCCTAATAGCTGAATGCCGCCTCCATCTCCTCCTGCCAACACCACCGAAATGATGGCGTCAACGCCAACATCTGACAGTTAGAACTTCTGAACTAGTTTCAGGCACTCGAAGCCTTGAAGATCGTTGGACACTGTTTCAAGAAATGGTGGTAGAAAGCACTGAGACGGTGATCGGTAAGCAACAAGGTTGACATAAAGAGAGGTGGATTAGTGAAAAGTCCTGAAACTGATTGACAAACGCAGACATGCAATGCAACGCCGTGAGCAATCGCCAACCTCAGAGGCCCAGGAGCATGCCAATGACCAATATCACACCCTAGATGGCAGAGTCAAAAGGAGCATGTGCGCATGGATTGAGGAGGCGAAGAAGTGCAACGTGCAGTGGTCTGAAATGACACTACAACGTTGTCCGTGAGTTGTCCAGAACATCCTGTAGTCATGAGGCAACCATATACGATAAGAACAGGAGACCTCTGCAAAGAAGCGCAAGAGTGAAGGTGAATTGAACATTTCAAAGAGATGCTGAACCAGCTGCCACCACAGTAGAGGATGAGTTCAATCCTGTGGACGACCTACCTGTTGCGGACGGCCTGATTGGCACGGCGGAAGTGGTGTTGGCAGTACGAGGGCTCAAGAATGGCTAAGCGGACAAAATGGATGAGATCCCACTGGAGATGCTCAAGAAAGGTGGCCAAGATTTATCTGACACGCTTGTCAATCTAGTCAACGAATGCTGGTCCAGTGCAACTGTACCCGAAGACTGGAGGAGAGGAACGATCATCCGCCTTCCAAAGAAAGTCAATCTTTCCGACTGTAACAACTGGCGGGGCATCACACTTCTATCAGTCTAGGGGAAAGTCTGGTGCGCCATATTATTGAATCGATTGTTAAGATCTACTGATGAGCGGCTACAGGAAGAGCAAGCTGGCTTTCAAAGTGGACGATCGTGCATCAAACAGATCTTTATTCTACGGACGATTTTTGAAGAAAGCCTTGAATACCAACACTGGCTCTCGATCAACTTCACTGATTTTGTTAAGGTCTTTTACAGTGTACGTTAGGATACATTATGGAACATTGCACGAGCGTATGGAATTCCCAGCTGATATGTCGATATATCCCGCAACCTCTATCAAAATTCAAGCTGCAGTATTCAGACCAATGACGGTACCTCTGAGGCCTTCAGCATCGTCGTTGTCCTCTCCCCCTTCCTGTTCTTGCTGGTGGTTGCTTTTGTTATGCAGAGAAGTATACAAGACCTAACACAGCAGTGAGGACAGTGGTTGGACAGTGGACAGTGAGGCTGGATGAGCGGGGCTTAGAATTAGTGTGCCCAAGATGAAGATCATGCACATTGGCTACTATCGATCAAATGTCCTAATATTCATCGGCCAACAACGCATCGATGAAACTGAATGATTTACTTACTTGAGCAGTACTTCAATCATGATCGACGGAGACGCTGAACACAACATAACTTGGCGGATCAGGAAGGCTCTCTCTGTCTACCAACCGTCCATCTGGCGGTCACATACCATCAGTCTACGAGCCAAGATTCACCTTCTAAATGCCATCGTCATCCCGATGGCGACATACACCTCCGAGATGTGGAAACTGATCGAGCATCGAACGACGACTGAGCGGTTTCCGCCAACGCTGCCTGCGACGAATTCTGTGAATATCATAGAGAGATCGTATAACCCTCGAGTCGCCCCTCGTGGACCGTCGGCTGCTGGATGATGGTTCCGATTTGCCAGGCATCTGCTCCGCCTCCCACAAACCCGACTTCCAAAAGCGGCAATGACGTGGAGGTCTGGACAAGACCAGAATAGGATGCCAAAACGGAAACACTTGACGTAACAACACATACACCAAAGACCGGAAAGCTATGGGAATATCATGGGAAGAAGTCTAAGTAAAGCTGTATTTGACTTGACATTTGATATTCAACAGTGCTTTGATCTGCCTGGATTGACACTATTCTTTAAGAGCTGCTGTGCAGCCAAAATAATGTACCAGTTATCAATGTAAAGCTGCTTTGACACAATCTGCATTGTAAAAAGTGCTATATAAATAAAGGTGACTTGATTTTAACAATAACTGCTGTGCAGCTGAAATAAGTTAAATTATCAATGCTTTATTAGTAACTACACAAGTATTTATAATTTCATTTACTAAATATAATAACCTACGACAGTGTTTAAGTTGACATGACAGCCGTTTCACCTTCTCACCATTTATCACAACACTAATTTTACAAGACTTGCAAGAGATTGAATCTTGTATGAGTTATATTAACATTAAAGTTTAAACAGAAGTTTGGCAGAACAACAGCCTCAGTTAGCGATCGATTGCTGTACATTCTGCAGGAAATCTTCTTTTGTGCTCCTCAGAGGAGGGACACTTCATATAATTGTTCATATTAATATTCTTTCAGTAATACAGTGAATATGAAGAGAATTTATTGATAGAAAAGCCTCACAATGGAAAATACACATTTTGTGATTTGTAAGAAAATGTTTTTTAAGACAATTGTTTTCAGCCTTACGTGTGTGTTAACTGCACAAAGAGTCGATTAATCACCCTAATAATCGTTAGATTAGTCAATTATCAAAATAATTTTTAGTTGCGGCCCTATAAGGAGCTCATGTGACAATGTAGGAAACTCATATTGATTCACACTGCATACTGTATACTGCGGCTGGAGACAGTGAGTCACCGCATCTGTACTGCAGAGTTCCATGATTGTTCCAGTGTTCTGTCCTTCATGATGGAAGAATAAAACAGCAGGATATTTTTTACTACACATCCGTCACAGTAAGAGAAGATTCATTCATCAGATCAACACACACACACACACACACACACACACACACACACACACACACACACACACACTCAATAGAAACAATAATGTGTTCAGCAGAGCAAAAATTTCTAGAGATATAAAGATGATTCATCAATGAAACGATCAAAAAAGACAGACCGATCGAGAGTGTATCAGGGAAGAGCAGAATTCTTGGATTATGATAATTTTTCAGGATACGCAGGCGAACACTGGCTGACGTCATCACTTACGTGCAAAGAGAAGCTCACCTCCATACCAATCACATACACACACACACACACACACACACACACACACACACACACACACACAGAGTCTCCATCCTTGAACCTGCAGGGTGTTTGAGAGCGAGAGATTCTGTGATCAAAGCCACTGTGAGTGTGTGTGTGTGTGTGTGTGTGTGTGTGTCTCCTGTGAGGGTGTTACATAGTTTATGAAAGCAGCAATCAGCCGCTGTTATGCTCTGAACACACACACACACACACACACACACACACGCTCAGGTCATTATGGTGCAGTGCGGAATGGACTCGCTGGAATGTTCATGTGCAACAGCTGAACATAATGACAGAGAAAATCAAGGACAGAGTGAAAGATCAAAGGTCACGAGAGTGATTCATGAACTTGAAAAACACAGAAACTTTGAAGGAATAATTTACTGCAGTAATGAATATTCATCATTTACTCAGCCTCGGGATGCTCAAAACCGTATGACTTTAATTCTCCTGCAGAACACAAAAGATGATATTATGAAGCACTTCTGATTATGAAGCACAACTGATAAAATTAACATAAAACAACATCAAAGCATCATAACAGTAACTCAGGCAGACATGAAGCATCAGAATGGGGAAGAAAGGTGATTTCAGTGACTTTGCATGTGACGGCCTGGTCTAAATATTTCAGAAACTGCTGATCTACTGGAATTTTCACAGACAACCATCTCTAGGGTTTACAGAGATGATCTGAAAAAGAGAAAATATCCAGTGGGTGAAAATGCTTGTTGAGGTCAGAGGAGAATGGCAGGACTGGTTCATCTGGCGACAGTAACTCATCTACAGTCGAGGTAGAGTATCTCTGAACACGTCCAACCTTGAAGATGAGCTCCAGCATCAGAAGACACACCGGTGACACTCCTGTCAGCTGAGAACAGCAAACTGAGGCTCAATTCACATGGACTCATCAAAACTGGACAATAGAAGACGGGAAAAATCATTGCCTGTTCTGATGAGTCTGGATTTCTGCTACGACATTCAGAATTTGGTGTAAACTACATGAAATCATGGATCATCCTGCCTTGTATCAGCGGTTCAGGCTGCTGCAGGTGTAATGACGTTTTATATATTTTCTTGGCACACTTTGGGTCTCTTAGTACCAGTTGAGCATCGTTTAAACGCCACAGCCGACCTGAGTATTGTTGCTGACCATGTCCATCCCTTTATGACCACAGTGAACCATCTTCTGATCGACTTCCAGCAGGATAATGTGCCATGTCACAAAGCTTAAATCATCTCAAACTGGTTTCTTGATCATGACAGTGAGTTCACGCCACTCAAATGTCCTCCACAGTCTCCAGATCTCAATCCAGTAGAGTAGCTTTGGGATGTGCTGGAACTGGGAATTCACATCATGGATGTGCAGCAACTGTGTGATGATATCATGACATTATGGAGCAAAACCTCTGAGGAATATTTCGAGCAGCTTGTTGAATGAAGAATTAAGGCATATACATATGCTTATGGGTGTGCTGGTCTGAAAACGTGGTGTGTTCAGGCGCGTTGTTGGTGTGTTGCTATTTTGAGGAACTAAAAACGACTTAACTTGACCAACTGAAACCTGGTCTACTACAGTATTTTTTTTAATTTAACTCTATGGAGTCGGGAAACGCGTCAGCGCGTTTTGCAGGATTTTTTTTCACATTGCAGCAATACAGACTTAAAATACTCCGTCATTTTTGTCATAGAGACATAAGTAATATATCAGTTGAAACTATAGAATGTCTTCTTTTATTTGTGTACACTCAGAGTAAAAACAAAATGTTGTGCTTTTCGCAAAATAAAGAAAACTAACATGATTTGTGTTCTCTCGTCTCCCTCTGAACGAAGTCCAATCTGATAGTTCTCAGAAAATGAACTGTAACTTAGTGAATACTAATCACAAAAAAATTAGACTTATGTCTAAAGAAACATTAAAATGTCAGGTTTTAAATCGTGTAAGTCAAATCGAAAACAAATATTCTCTGTTTATATAATCTGTATGAAAAGAGAGCCATGTCAGAAGTCCGTGATTCAGCTCATTATCCGCTAATGCGGCCACGCCCACGGAGCCAGCGCTATTCAGACGCAAATTCAGAGGCAATACATGCATTCATCGTCTCAATCGTGTATTTATTGTCTTCAAAAGTGTTTTGCATAGCCATAGTTAGCGATCTCTGAAGCCTCTGTTAGTTCGGTTAGTTCCTGGATTGTCACATGTCCTGTTCTTCTTTAGATTAATTTGTGGACTAAATGTGCACAGAGCGCCCTCCGGCTGCAAGTATGAATTGAAAACAGTATCCAGCGCTCACAGTGATGACTATAAATATTGAATAAATATTACTCCTCTGTATAGAAAATTGACAAAAATATGAGAATCCATCAATATTTCTCCAAATGTGCATGCTTTTAAGCTAAAAGCCTATATGAAATGCCATAGAGGTAACATAATTGTTCAGACACTTTGCATCACAGAAATACATTATATTTTAAAGTATATAATAGAATACCATTATTTTACTATATTGTAATAATATTTAACAGTATTGCTGTTTTTTTTCTGTATGTTTGATATACACCATGATGAGCTTGAGACGTGATCACAGAGGGTTTTTTACAGCCTACCTGACTGAAAGAGCTCATTATTATGCAAGTCATTACAGGTCATTATTATGCGATTCTTTTGTCTTCTCAGGTGTGAATTACAGGATTATTCATGATGATTCATGCCTCCACGCATACTGTGTTTCTTGACAAAAAGTGTCTTACAAAAACTAAATCAATATATTGTTTTATATGAAGGAGTAGGCAGGATAATTTTACATCATTTTGAAGCAAAAACTCTAGTCTACAACCTCCAATACCCAGAAGTCTTGTGAACACAGATTTAATACATTTTTTGGCCTTATTTCAGTGACTTAAGTTTTTTGTTTTTTCAATAACCACGCATAAACGTTATTCCTTCAAAAACACAAACATGTACATGCATGTTCCTCACATATTATTGTAGCCTAGTTTGTGTTGAATACAGTGTAATGACACTTTTTCCCATTAATATGTTTATGAACAACTGAAAAAAGCACAAATGTCAGGGCATGTCAAAACTTCTCCAGGCCCCAAATCAGCCTCAGACTCCAGAGGGTTAAAGAGCACGTTTGTAATATGTGCCTATAGGCGTGCATACACTCTGCTTGTTACACACACAGGGACGTGCAGAAGAACGCAAACATGATTAATATTAAAAATATATTTAAACTGACTCGTCAGTTTGAGGATGTCTATATTCTGCCATGAGAATAGCGAATCCACCATGGTGTGAGCGCACCTGGCTTTTAAAGGGAATGGGAGATGAGACTCTGATTGGTTTATTGCACGTTACGCCCAAAACACACTCATGACTCATTAAGAGAATAGGGACAGCCCTTTTAGACCATGTGACCACGTGTGACCATTTTTCCCATCGTTAAACTAGCAAAAGTGGATTCAGACACACCCTAAGTGCACCTGCGCCATGAGCTTAGATCACTAAAATTATTAATTAATGGTGTTTAGAGCGTTGCTAAGTGGTTGCTGGGGTGTTTCTGATAGCACAGCTCTCCTCAAACAGACACAACATCTCACCCAGTCAGCATCTCTGAGCACTGATGGCAGTGATGCAGCACTGAGGGGTCAGAGGTCAGAACATCTGTGTCATCTTCACGAGAGTCTCTGAGTGTGTGTGTGTGTGTGTGTGTGTGTCTCACACTGAATGCTAATGCTCTCATTACACACACGGCCGACCGGAAACACACCATCCTCCAGCGCGACCCGCCGCGACCCTGCATTTATGAGACGGCGGCGACACGCGTCCTGCTGACCGCGGCGTGAATTACACAATGACCCTGACCATTTATGATTCATTATATGAACATCCATCACTGCTTCATATGAGCAGCGGCGACACCGACTGAGAGACTCACTAATGTTCCTGAAAGAGTCTCTTCTGCTCACCGAGGCATACAGCAGAAATACAGTAAAAACTAGGGCTGCACGATTAATCGCATGCTATTCTCACGCGCATTTCGTCAGTAAAGCCGGTTCCCTGATTACCGCTAAATCGCCATCACCTGCTTTCAAATGAAGCGGCATTTAATAGACAGAGCCGTAGGTCACTGAAAAGCCACGCAATATCGCGTTCATATCGCAGATGAATCGCCTGCGATAATGAACGCGATATTGCGTGGCTTGTCCGTGAACTACGGCTCCGTCTATTAAAAGGCGCTCCGTTTAAAAACAGGTGATGGCGATTTAGCGGTAATCAGGGAACCGGCTTTACTGACGAAATGCGCGTGAGAATAGCATGCGATTAATCGTGCAGCCCTAGTAAAAACAGTGAACTATTATTCCAATGTAAAACAGTGGATTTCTACTATGTGAACATATAGTAAAGTGTAATTTATTCCTGTGATCAAAGCTGAATTTTCAGCATCATTACTCCAGTCTTCAGTGTCACATGATCCTTCAGAAATCATTCTGATATGATGATTTGATGCTCAAGAAACATTTATGATTATTATCAATGTTGATGTTCTTAATGTTAATGTGATTCACTGTATCACAACTGACTTCAGACATGCACTAAAAACCATTAAAACTGATTCAAACACGATGAAGAAAAGTGACGTAGAGCATCATTTGGTATTTTGAGTCTAATGCAGTGAAACTCAGACATTAAATACTGTGTTGAGTTACTGCATTTAAATCTGGTCATTAATTGCATCATTAAATCAAGAGATGAAGCCCAACACAGGCTCTTCTTGTCTAATAAGACCTTGATCAATTCATTGAGAGATCAGAGGCAGATATTCTAACCATCCTGACTCATGAAGAATGACATCACTTCCTGATGAAAAACAAGGAACAGGATACAAAACACCAGCAGAGAGAAAATGACCAGATGCAGATTTCCAGTGATGACAATTACTGACCCCAGAGAGTCAAAGCAGCAGATAATCACACGAATCACAAAAGACTCAAGACACAAACATACGAATCTTACAGCATCACCGGATGAGTCACTTCATGTCACGGCAGGAATATAACTTCATGATACAGGGTTTTGGGTTTTTTTTAATCCATGAAATTATCATGTGGCAATGCCAGTGTTCAAAAGATTCATATTATGAGTCACTTGAGTTCAAACAGATTCTGATTGGACGAGACCGGATATACACACACCTGATCGATTCGGCAACTTTGAATATAAATGCTTGATATTGCTTGGCAACCGCAAACAACTAACAAACATCCCATAATAATAAGCTTTCTACTGAAATCTTAAATATTTCTGATGAATGACGTAGATTATGAGTCAATCTTCAGATGGTTTTCCATCTTCTCATTAAAACGTAAACTCTTTGAGTTTGAAACATTTAATGTGTAACAAAATCTGCATGTTCCTGCCACACATCCTGTAACAGTTTAACACAAAGTAGTTATATATAGATAATTTGAAACTACATATTTTATTATATTATTAGAAAAAGCATTGATTCGTTCAGTCAGTTGACTCACGCACTGAATCATTTTAGCGGTTTATAAAGTACTGCATGTGCTGATATTTAACTATAGCGCTTTCATGTCACTCTCATTTTCTGCCAGGTTTTGGTGGCTGAGGATCACGTGACGTTGCCGATGTACCTGAATCTGGTCTGAATGAAGGTCTCATGACTCACTTCAGCTATAAATGAAAAGAACGTCAGCCGAGTTTCCATTGAGAGCCGCGGGCCCCTGAAGAGATGCTTGAACCCGTCTGTCAGCCCTGAGTCACAGCGCGGGAACGCTGGATTCATCGCTCATTAAAACAGAGACATTCTAGCTATGTGACTTAGTTACTCATAAAAATGACTTCAGTTGGGTCTTAAAGTGACAGTTCCCCCAAAAATGATCGTCCTGTCATTATTCACTCGCCCTCAACCTGTATGATAAATACCTACATAAATACAAATACATGTATAATAAATAAATACATGAATCTAAAGTTTGAAAGTTTGTGTCAGATGATTCACTGTGATTCAATCTCGCAAACAAACACGTATCAGAGTTTCTCGCAGAGAAGAAAGAAAGCAGACGACAAAAGCTGATCACTGAGAGCTGAGACCGTCGTCCACTCATTAGTGCTGTTTACTGAGTCAACATCACTCTTACTAGTGCTCAACGCCAGCTCACAACACCCAACAAACCACAGCAACCACCCAGAACACCCTAGCAACTGCATAGCAACAGACTAACAACCACTGAAAACACCCTAGCAACTGCAACGCACTGACCAATACAAACATTATATGGTCATTCTGTCTCAAATTAACCAAATTTCAGAAAATAGAAAATATTAAATGTCATTGATGAATATTTATGGAGTAATCCACTATTCAAAATGACCATTTTCATTTGTGATTTGGAGCCAAATTACAGGGGTGTAAAAATGACTTTAGAAAGACGGCAGCTTCATTATTCTATTTTTACACAGAGTTCGGTGGATCTATTAATGAAATCTGTTGACTTTATCAATCATTGCTGCAGTATATGCCAATGGTGACGGCTCAAAAATGGAAAAAAGCACTTTTTTCCATGTTCTTTCCAAAGTTTGCATGTTTGTAAATCAAGAAATATTAAAGATATCACATTATCCTTTTAGATTTTGGTTCTTAACAAATTATTCTTTGGATATCTTCATTTTTAAAGCTCTATAAAATTGTTGCCCCAGTTTCAATGGTTGAAAACTGGTTGAAAATACAGATTCTTGCCCTTAACTACTGATACTGATTATATTTAAAGAGGAATGACTGAAGAATAAATTATTCTGAAACTATAAATGAACCCTAGCAACACACATTCCAGAGAGAGACGTCGCTTCGGCTCTGAGAAATATTTCAGCACTGAACCATGACATCACACCACACTGACTCAATGACATTTCCCATGAATCCCTGCATGCACACAATAATTAGATATATCGTCTGAAGTGAGTCATGTTGGTATTTAAATGAGCTGTAGAACGAGGCATTACGGGTGACAGACTCATGTGTATATATATGTAATTTAGTCATATTATAGTGTGAATAAGAGATTATATGAATATATATGAATGCAGAGTCTGGAATCTTCTACGGTCACAGTCATTGAGCAGGGTTTCAAAGATAGATGTTTATCACTGATGTTACAAACACTCTTATTTACCGTTTCTTAAAGTCTGTCAGTTTTGAATCACTGTGAGAGGAATATTCATGAATATTCATGAGAAAACACCCCCGACGTGGGCGTGTCCTCATGAATGTTCATCCTCCTCCTCTCACTGTGATTGGCAGATGACAGTGATGGAGTGAAATGTCAGTGAGTCAGTTTGACAAGCGTTTGAGCGCTTCATTGTGTTCGTCTGCCAGATTTAGATGCCAGAATAGCGGAGGATCGACATGGGCTTGATTATATACAGGAATGACTGAATCTCAAGGGTCAAGAGACTTTATTTATAGAGTGCTTTATTGTTTCAAAGCAGCTTTACAGTAATAAACAGGAAAATAACAGAATCAATGATGCAAACGTCATTACATGAGACAGATTCAGAATCTCAGATTTCAGCTCCACAGAAGACAACAGCCATCATTCAGATCAATTCAGTGTCAGTGTTACTGTTCGAGTTTTTGCACCTGTTGTTCATAACAATCAGTTGTAATGTAAAAAAGTTGAGTGTTATTTCCTCATCTCAAGAGTGAATGAATCTGCGATCACTGAAGGTCAGGGTCACACACGCCGAGGTCATGCTGCTCGTTCTCGTGTCAAACGCTCTGCGATCTGTGCTGTATTTAGCAGCGCCCGTCCCATGAGCCGTGAATAGAGCGTCTGGTGGGCGGAAACACCGCATGCATCTTGGCAAAGGAGGAACTGATGCTAAAACAATCGCTCGAATTAAACCCACTCATTACTGGGTCGGCGGCCGGCACTAGAGGAGCATCTGACGGGTTTATTTAGCCCTGTATCTGAGCCAGAGTTCATTTATAGAGTTCATGATGAGGATCTTTAAAACCTTTAATTACTGCTGTAAAAACAGAAACGGATCTTCTGTTTAGATGAGTCAGTTTCTGTACCATGAATGACGTTCTCAGCTCTTCCCACACAAACACGTATGAAGCCTCCTCACTAACAAATGCATCGCATGTTTCATTCTCTCTGCAAAAGATCATGCAACTCAGATTCTCAGTGCAAAAGTAGAAAAATAACCTTAATTAAAAGGGAAAACAAGATTATTTTTCTGACTCCACTGTTTCTATATTTGTTCTTATTTTAAGCACAAACTCACTTTTTTTCCATTAAACAAGACTTAATATCTTCTGTTATTTCTCTTCTCCAGTAAATGTATCTTGATTTAAGAATGTTTAGATATTTGTGTTGGAAAACAAGACAGAAACACTGAGGAAGAGCATCGTTTTATGCAGCGTGAGATGATTTCAGCTCTTTTGGCTCAAAAACTTGATCTGAATAATGACTCTATTGTCTCTGTAGAGCTGCTTT
>NC_063052.1:43680802-43723302 GCF_018812025.1 Megalobrama amblycephala | reverse complement strand
ATTTATTCATTGTTTAGTATGATGTAAACTGTTCTCAAGACTGTATATGAAAGCTTTATGATATGAAGTCTCTTTACAGTATGAAACAGAATTAGACCAATCATCAACATGAACAAGGCTCACCTCATTACATATTCATGAGCTATGCACAATCACACACAGTCCAATCACAGTTATTAAACTCATAAATATGCAAATGAGAACATTAACACAGGGTTTATAAATATGAAGTCTTGAAACTGTTCTGTCATGGAGACTTGAGAAGATAATCCAGCCTCAATGGAGTGATTTAATGAGCGTAATGTTTAATAAACAGTCATAAAGGCGTTGACGGTGAGCGTTCACAGCTCTGTGTGTCTGTAGGGTGTAACGGTGGTGGACGAGACTGGAGAGACGGTTCTGACCAGAGTTCAGCATGCAGAACCACAGACACTCATTCTGAAAGAAAAACACACCGAGATTAATTTCCAGATGGAGTGTGCAGCAACGAAGGTGAGGGATTCTGTACAATCCGCCACATTATTGATGTGTGATGAAGACTATTCAGTGTTAATATATAAATCAAGTGTTTCTCATTCTTCTCAACACTGTCTCTCTGCAGAACCTTGTGAAACTGTCTTGTAATGGTGAGTGCAGTGTAATTTAATAAGATTAATTAGATGTTATTATTACAAATAAATATTAAAATCTAAAGACAGTTTAATATATATACAGTACAGTCCAAAAGTTTGGAACCACTAAGATTTTTAATGTTTTTAAAAGAAGTTTCGTCTGCTCACCAAGGCTACATTTATTTAATTAAAAATACAGTAAAAACAGTAATATTGTGAAATATTATTACAATTTAAAATAACTGTGTACTATTTAAATATATTTGACAAAGTAATTTATTCCTGTGATGCAAAGCTGAATTTTCAGCATCATTACTCCAGTCTTCAGTGTCACATGATCCTTCAGAAATCATTCTAATATGCTGATCTGCTGCTCAAGAAACATTTATGATTATTTTCAATGTTGAAAACAGTTGTGTACTTTTTTTTTCAGGATTCCTTGATGAATAGAAAGTTCAAAAGAACAGCATTTATCTGAAATACAAAGCTTCTGTAGCATTATACACTACCGTTCAAAAGTTTGGGGTCAGTAAGAATTTTTATTTTTATTTTTTTTAAAAGAAATTAAATAAATGAATACTTTTATTCAGCAAGGATGCATTAAATCAATCAAAAGTGGCAGTAAAGACATTTATAATGTTACAAAAGATTAGATTTCAGATAAACACTGTTCTTTTGAACTTTCTATTCATCAAATAATCCTGAAAAAAAATATTGTACACAAATATTTTGTACAATTGTACACATTAAATGTTTCTTGAGCAGCAGATCAGCATATTAGAATGATTTCTGAAGGATCATGTGACACTGAAGACTGGAGTAATGATGCTGAAAATTCAGCTTTGATCACAGGAATAAATTACTTTGTCAAATATATTCAAATAGAAAACAGTTATTTTAAATTGTAATAATATTTCACAATATTACTGTTTTTTACTGTATTTTTAATTAAATAAATGTAGCCTTGGTGAGCAGACGAAACTTCTTTTAAAAACATTAAAAATCTTAGTGGTTCCAAACTTTTGGACTGTACTGTATATATGATGTGATTATTAATCAGTATTTTCTGTTCCATCAGATCTCTGTCTGGTTTCAGATGAACTCACCACAGCTACAGGTGAGAAAGTGTTTGAATTATGAAACAATAATAATATCAGAACACTTAATTCATCTTAAACATGTCATTTATTATGAAGAAAGATGCAACGAGACACTTTACAATCAAAACAATATTTTTGAGGAATGAAATAATAGATTGCGGTCAGTAATTATTTTGTGTTTTTGAGCAGAATCGCAGCGCACTAATAACGCTGGAAACAAGAGCACTAATGACGGCATCTTCATCATCCTGTCCATCATCATCATCATCTTCACTGTCACCTAGTAAGAAGAAATGAGAGAAATGAAGGAGATTGATGTACAGTGACATTCACTGATGTAAAGCGTCTCGTCTCTCGTTTCAGGGCCGTTCGAGTGTGTTTTGTGGTGAAGACTCTGATTCTGCGTCGTGGAGACCAAAACCAGAGATCAACCACAAACTGATCATGTGACATCAATAGAGCTCAGTAATATTATCAACATACAATATTATATCATATCATACATATAACTATAATTTTAATGCAAATAAAATATTATTATTATTTCTCATTTATATTAGAATGCAATATAACATATGATGGTAACACTTTACAAGGTTCCATTAGTTGACATTAGTTAACATGAACTAACAATGAACACTGTCCAGCATACTAATAGTGTACAGTAGTTCATGGAAATTTCATGTTTTGTTCAGATAAATCGCTACCAAGAGGCACAATCCCACCGAGATTTTTTGTGTCCTCAGAGTGACATGTGTGTGTCAAATTCGGTGGAAATATCTCATTTCGTTTTGGCATTACAGACATTTATATGTATGAGACCATAAAAAATGACCCATGGGTGACTTTGATTGGATTTTTTTGTCACTTACTATCAAAATTTTGAGATTTGGGTATTGACACCTAGTTAACGAACTATGGTTCCAATTTTTTTAAGCGTTAAATCATCACGTTGCACAAACCATAAGGCAAAACCTAGCATGTTCAGTATCGTTGGACACGGCAAGGTTTCAGGAGTGTAAGGAGACTCACGTGAAAATAAGTTGACCACATCCAAAGTTATAAGCATATAAATATTTTTTCCCCACTAGCTGGCGCTGGTCCAAATGACCCATGCCGAGTTTCTCAATGATACGCTAACGCATCCATAAAATACAGCATTTTAGCACAAAATTCAAAGTGGCCGATATGAAAAAATTGGATTTCATTTAACTCGCCACGTCGACTTGAATCTAAGAAGTTACAAACTAACAAACCGTTCAGAAGTTATAAGCAAAAACAACCTTTTTTTTTTTGTATCTCCGGACCAGTAGGTGGCACTGTGCCAAAACACAGCATGTTGACTCAGGTCTTGCTTATGATGACACGTACCAAGTTTGGTCAGAATACGATAAAGCGTTGCGGAGATACAGCCTTAAAGGTTTAGTTCACTTTCAAATTAAAATTTCCTGATTATTTACTCACCCTCATGTCATCACAGGTCAAAGTTTGAACTAACTGTTATATACTTGCACTAGCATATTGAATATCACAATTTAGTTCAAACTTTGACCTGAGGAGGGCAGTAATACACTTAGCAGTGTCTACACTGATGGAATTCTGATAGAGAAGAAGAAGAAGAGAGCTAGTTCAAGACGAGCATTTATGGTTAAAACGTATAAAAAAAAATGTTTTCAATCAAAACCTTCATTTCTTTTCGACTGAAGAAAGAAAGACATGAACATCTTGGATGACATGGAGGAGAGTAAATTATCAGGAAATTTGTATTTGAAAGTGAACTAATCCTTTAAGTCTTTTCTCGCAATCACTGCGTAAAATTAGTTTGTGCGTTTTTTGAAAACGGTTTGACAAATCGACTTGAATTCCATAACTTTTATTTTGTCAGCATGATCTGAAGATGATCTGGTTCAATTTTCATGAAAATCAGAGAAAATGTATGTTTTTCAGAAAATTCAAAATGGCAGAAGAATTTTGGAAGGAAAAAATAATTTTGTTTCTAGCCCTTATGGATCAAAAATTATTAGCATAAACATGAGTGCAAATTTAGACAGTTGGTGGCGCTAGAGGGATTGAGTTAGAGACTCAAACATGCTATGGTGACAGTTCAGACCGTCCTTGATCAGTGTGCCGAACTTTCCCGCAAGCGTTTCTCTGGGCTCCTATAGACTTCCCGAGCGGAAGAATAACAGATTCACCTTCAGTGCTGTTATAGTGTATTCTTTATTGTTAGTTCATGTTAAATAATGCATTCACGAATATTAACAACTGAGACCTTACTGTAAAGTGTTACTTTATAATATTATATTGTTATATTATTGTATTATTGTGTTATATTACTATATTATATTATAACTGACTATTTGTAGTTTTTAATTCAACAGAAACATCATATTGATATTTTACATTTGATGAGAAAATGAATTCAAAAACTCAAACATTATGAATAGTAAAACTGGATTTAAAATTGTTCAGTCTTTTTTATCCTTGTAAAATAATCAGGGCCGTATTCACGAAACATGTGATCTTAGCACTAAGAGTTTTCCTAAACAGCAGCAAAAGTTTTCTGTTAAAATCTGTTTAGAAATCTGCTGAGACTAAGAAACAGAGAGAAGTGTTGAGCTAAGAGAAAGGGCGCAGTTGGCCTCGTCGCTATGGATGATGACAATTTTTATTGTCATTATTTTATCATTCTATACATTTTTCTTGTACATAAATGAAATTTTATGTTATGCCATCGTTGATTCAAATCTATAAATCAAAATATATATTGCAGTTATGAAGAAAAGCTTCAGCACTCATTCTCTATCACTATCTCCTCAATAGTGTTCAGTGTCTTTGGGCGGATTGCTGAGGCGGATTGCCGGTAACAACCATTTTAGGATTGTTTGTGATTTGGTCTCAGTGATTTAGAAGTCCTCTTGACTACTCCCAACGTTTCACAGGTTTAGGAGTGAGTTTTAGCACTAAAATGCTTTGATTAATACTCTTAGAGCAAAAATTTAGGATTATTTTTAAGAGTTTCTCATAAATCGACAAGTTAGGAGCTACTTTTAGCCTTGAGATGTTTTGTGAATACGGCTCGTGTTGTTCTTGTTTTCTCTGTTATTCTGTAGTTTAGTGTTTTACTCGCAGGTTTAGCTGCTGAATGGAGAGAGTGATGCAGATTTCATCTGATTGTAAAAGTTTCAGATTGTTTTTGTGTTTTGATTGTTTTCCCTGTTCCCATTTGCCTGTCATTGTAAGTTGACCTAGATTGAGTAAATTCGAGGTCGGGGACCAGATTCACTGAACGTGGACTGAGCGAAGTCCTACAGCTCTACTTGGCTGATTTTAGGTGAAATATCAGATCTGTTGGAGACGTCAGACAGATTATTTAGGCGCTGAGAGAAAACCACAGAGAAAGATAGCCAATAAGAGACAAATTAAAAAATACACAGAACAAATATTCTGACTGAAACTCTCTGACTCTTCAGACTCAGTATTCTCTGCTTTACTGATACTTTCATTTCATATGCATTGCATTTTTATTCTTATATATTTGTTCCTTTTTCCTGTAAAGCACTTTGAATGATCGTTGTGCATAAAATTTGCTAATATAGACAAACTTGCCTTGCCTAAAAATAAACTGACCTAGTTTCCCAGTGTTCATTGTTTTGGTGTCATCTTTGTAAACGTGATTGTTTTATTTCAGTTACACTCTATTTTAGCTGACATAGTTATATTGTACTCGAATAAGGAATGAGTAACATTAATTAACTTCATCTACTTACTATAGGGTTTGGTTTAGATACCTGTAATTATGCAGAATTTACTGTTATTACTGGAGTAAGTTCATGTAAATATGTCACCCTAAAATAAAGTGATAACTTTATTTCTCCTGCCAATGTACTTCTGTGGATTAAATAAAGGCTTTTGTTCACGTTACTACAGCCTCAGTGTGACGGTCACGCCAGATTCCAGAGCTGATGTTTTCATGAATAAAATCGAAACCACCACTGTCATTGGCCAGATTCCTGGATGAATGTTCAGATTAACCAATCACACTCAAAGAAACAGAGTAGCCTACTGTTGCAACTACAGAAAGAAAAAAAACAACTTGTTTTAAACTAAAGATTGCAAATGTGTATTTTTAGATTCATTTAATTAATTGGTCAGATGGTGTTTTCACATATGCACCAAATATGTGCAGATGTTTGTCTATACTTGTTACTTACCCTTTCACATTTGAACAAATCCCTGCTTTAGAGCCAGTCTCATGTCTAACTGCAGCTGTGCACAACTGTGATGTTCAGTATCACTGCAGTGTTTGTTTAGGGTTATTCCTCTGTCCACAGTAACTCTTATTCAAACACTGACATAATCGCATACAAGTTACAACATTTGTCTGCAGATTTTATTTAACAGCAGTTAACTGCAGTGGTTAGGCCGTTACACATTCATTGTATGAGACCATAAACTGAAAATTATGCTCTCTGACTAATTCAACAATAACTGAGCTCTTTGATAATGAGATGATCAAACATGAACATGTTGACGAGACAATGCAATGACTCAAATCAAAAACCATAACAAACTCTTGACTCTTGGAAACAGGGTAAACAGGAAAACACACTGACGGATAATTAATGCTTGTTTAATCATTTCATCACAGTAGCGTCTGCAGCAGCATGATGATTCACAGCAACACTACAAAAATGATTTTCTTACTTGAGTTGTCGTCTTGTTTCAGTCCAAATATCTAAACAATTCTTAAATCAAGAAGCATTTTCTAGACAAGTAAAAATTGCCTTGTTTTCAGAATTAAATTAGTCAAAATTAAGTGAGTTTTTGCTTAAAACAAGTAAAATAATCTGCCAGTGGGGTAAGAAAAATAATTGACTTCGTTTTTAAATATCATTATTTTGCTTATCCCATCGACCAGATTACTAAGAATATCAACCTTTAATATAACAAGCTATATGTTTAATTACAGATTATGATTATTCATGCAATTTTACATGAATTTGTATGTAATGTAAGAAAAATACTACATAAATACAGTAATTTTCCCCATCAAAAAAATGAGAAATACTGTAATTTGCCATTAACGCTATAATACTTAAAATAACAGTCAATAATAGTCTTACTTGATTAAAGTTTGATTAAAAGTCCTGTTTTGATTTCCATTCAGTTTGCTCCGGTCGCTCTCGAATGTCCAGCATTGTTACGCCCCGTATAGGGGAAAGAGTGCAGCATGAAAAACTCTGAGAAATGAACTGAAATTGAATGATTATACATTTATTGACTTTAAAGTTGACACTTGGGTCAAAATAACAAACAAAAGTTCCTTGTTTTAAAACTTCTTTTCTAAACCCTAACCCAAAAGAAAAGAAAAGAAAAGAAACGAAAAATACAATACACAAACCTAACTCCCTAACCAAAAAAACAAAGATCAAACAGCTTACAATAAACAAAAATGGCGTCAGACTCCCTACTTTCCCAAATAATCAGTATTTACAATATATACAACCAGGCAACCAAAACTGAAAGTGCAATCCAAACTCAACGTCAAAACAGGCAAATGGGTCAAATATAACAAAGTTCCTCAAATACAAACAATTGAGATTCAAACAAACGATCAAACGACTCTCAGTCTCTTATACTCTTAACACACACAGATTCTGCACTACACATCCAGACACTCAAATCAAAACAAAAGATCCTCCTCCCTATAGAGGAAGTGATGACATGCTTTTTTAAGTACTGTGCACCAATCAGGAAACAGCATCAATCAGCCTGCAGAAACCAATCAGGATGATGTCTCTAGACAGACACTCAGAGAAAAACAGAAATAGACAGAAACACAGCCACGATGAATGGATTCTTCTCTTAGAGCAGTGATGTGATGTGCATGATGTCGCTCAGTAAACTTAAAAATAATCATTTTAATAGGAGCATTTACTCAAAAATGTTGAGCCACGCAAAAATAAAACTAAATTCCTCGTTAATAAAATGTAATTGTTTTACTTTGAATTAAGTTGTATGTAACAGACTTTACTTGTTCTCAGTCTGTTCTGGTTTACTGTGAAATAACTCTATTCTCTGTTAGAGATTCACCAAGAACAGAAAACAGGAGACAAAGGGAAATAAGGCCTTGCATGTCTTAAAATTTTTATTTCAGGATCACTTTTAATTAATTATTTTTTATTATTATATTATTATTATTCTTTTTCATGTTGCTCTGTACTTTGTGTTTTATATCATTGCGCTTTGAGAAAGCAACTGTTAAAGGCGCTAAACAAATTAAAGATGATTACAGATTCATTCATACAAATGACCCGTCTTCTTTTGCACAAAGTAAGATTATGTAGCAACAGGTTGATAGTTATATATGCAATATTGTTGTAAAATTACCGTAAAATTAAATACAAAAAACTAAAAGAAATAAAATACAGTAAAAGAATAAAAAGAAAGAATGAGTAATATATGCATAATAATTCATCTAAATATTATAATTTAAACTTTGACAAATCTACTCTGGTCAGATGATAATGGTTAGTGATGGTCTTCATATCTTCAAGAGCGAAGTTTACAGTAAATGCGTTGATGACATCACAGAGCTTCAGATATTTAGACTCCTTATATTTTTTCCCTTTAAGTTCTAGTTTATCAGATTCTTTATTAAATATGTATTCTTTATCTATTAGTTCACGCCGCTCAGAATGAAAAAGCAAACAAACTTCTTCACTAATTTCCTCACTAATATTCTGTTCTTTCACGTGTTTTTTTAGTTTATCTGCCTGTTGTTTTCCAGAGCTCTTCAGCTCTTCTAATGTCAATGGATTACTGGGAAAAACTATTTTAAATTTGTGTAGAGAGGAGAGGACATTCATCTTATCGTTTATTTTCTTAATTTCTCTTATGATATTATGTCGCATTTGTGATTTCTTTCTATTTGCTTGGTTTATCTGTGAAAATCTAAATTTTGATCTTCGGTCTTCTTCATTAACCATTTCTTTTAACCATAGTAATATATATTTAATAAAAGGATCTTCATCAGTACTCAGTTCCTGTGTCTCATTTAATATATTCCTCCCTGTTGCACCATAAATGCACTCAAAGAAATTGTGAACCTTTATATTATAAGTACTGTGTATTTTCTCAGAGAAATTACCTAACTTACTCGTACAAGATTCATTACCTTTTCTGCCTAAACAGGGGCTGTTATTAGTAAAATTTAATATAGACTCAATCTGTCGCTCTTCTATAATATTCTTATTGTTACTCAAGTATTCTTCTATTGCTGTAATATTTTTTTCTTCAGTATGTTTTAAATCAGGACGATATTCACTTTTTAGTGTGAAGGGTCCAATTAGTTTATGTGATCCATTTTTAAACTCAATTATGGTAAATGAAAACTGTTTTTCAAAGTCAACCTCAATAAAATACATTCTATTATCATTTATATACTCCAAAATCTTTAAAGACATAGTTTGATCTACAGGAATATTGGAATATTTAGAAAATATATACGCTCTTATACGCTCATGAGCTAAAACATTCAGAGGGAAACACAAGGCCTTGTGCTGTTCATTTCTTCGGTCTGTCCCCGTCTGAAAACGCTAAAACAAACCCTGACCACCACGATGGTGGCATAATCTATTGACCAATAAAACACCAACATTTAAACCTCTGTTGATTCTCAATAAGAAATTATTTAGACATGTGACAAAAATAAAGTCAATATGGTTAGTAATAAGTAAATCAGATCTTTTACTCAGATCTTGAGAGATTTAATGTATTTTACCTTCAGTTGATTTCAATTAAATGGTTTTGGCTGAAGTCACTTGTAGTTCTTGTGTTTCTCTTTTCTTCAGTGATTCTTCTTGTTAACAGCAGGTGTTCATCATTAATCTTCAATCATCCCTGAATTAATAGCTTAATTATCTCATTAACTTTAACTCTGCTTCAGTGTTATTTTAACACTATTCAGAGAGGGACCAAATGTTATCTGAGCAGAGTTGATTTAACTCTGTGGATTTTACTGTGTAATAATAAAGTTATGTTTTACAGTGTTTCACAGAGTTTAAGCTCAGACTACAGTTTTTAATTCATGAATAATGTAATGTTGTGAACGCACAATCCGAGCCTATCCCTGTGCGGCTGACACTGTCACATGACAAGGAACGACTCCGACACTCTCTTCCCACTGCACACGACAGCCGAATCATTCACTCCTGATGGAGAGACGCACACGGGCTGCGTGAGGTGAGATTTATTAATAATGTTTTGTTTAACTTTGTCAGAAAAACTTGATACTTTTATGTATATTATTAAATAAGCAATACATTTATATTTGTATTTTATTATTTTTAAAGGTTTTCTCCATATCTTTCTTACAAAATTATTGTCAGTCATTTGTCCTCTATGCATAGTTATTATTGTTTGTATTTATATATTCATCCCACTATAATGAATGTGTGGAGGATAACAGCTTTTGCTGCTGCACTTCTTCATCTTTATTCATTGTTAGTTTATATCAACCTCTATGTTAAATATGTTAATGTTACAGTAAAATGTTTAATAAATCTACTGCATAGAAATACTAGTCTGAGACAGAGAGAATGTGCTTCTCTCCCATGTTCACAAGTGTGATCATAATGAAAGTTCATACCCTCTGCCACAAGGGGGCGATGCTGTGTGCAGTGGAAACACAGCTTGAGTCTGGAGGTGAACTAATAAACTGTCACATGACAAAAGAGTGAATGACTCAGACCAGAAACACACCTTAGCTGAAAACACTGACGATTTTCTCCACCGATCACTCGATCGCCGACTGTGGGCCCCGCCACCTAAGCTCCTTACCCATGAGCCCACTCTAACCCACGAGGCCACCACTGCCACCATTAAATCCCCAAGAAATTTTTTTTGGGGGGGGCATATACCTGTGGGTGGGGCTCCCGAACTGCCATGGCTACCTGAAACTCCTGACCCACCTTTGCATCCCAATGCTCCCGACCCGCCAGGACGCCTAGTGTCCTCGGATCTGCCCTGGAGACCTCCTTCCCCGTCTTTGCATCCACCCTCACCTGCCAGAGACTATTTGCTCTGTTTCTGGATTTACGGTTGTTATCTGCCAGCCTGTTCCTCGACTACGATTCTGCCTGCTCTCTGCCATACCTGTCTGCTGTTGTTCTACAATTGACTGTCTGACTACGAACTGTTTATTAAAGCTTGCAAATGGATCCTACCCTGAGTCCCGCTTCGTTACAAAACACAAATGACTGTACACTGTAAAAAATGCTGTTCTTACTTAGAGTTTTTGTCTTGTTTCTAGTCCAAACATCCAAGGAGCATTTTCTTGACAAGTAAAAAATATTTTCTTGTTTTCAGGAAAAATAAGTCAAAATTGAGTGAGTTTTTCCTTAAATCAAGCAAAATAATCTTAATCCAAACTGAAAACAAGATTATATAGTTTATTTTTGGTTTGAAATAAGATTATTTTGCTTACCCCATTGGCAGATTATTTTGCTTGATTTAAGGAAAAACTCACTCAATTTTGACTTATTTTTCCTGAAAACAAGAAAATATTTTTTACTTGTCAAGAAAATGCTTCTTGATTCAAAAACTCTAAGTAAGAACAGCATTTTTTGCAGTGTAGATATATCTGAAGAAATGAAGAACAGTATCTTGTGTAGGACTACACACACACACACACACACACACTCACACACACACACACACACACACACACACACACACACACACACACACACTATTGTTCTAAAAAGAACATGTTATTTAAATGGTCTTTCTGAATGTCTTGACTCAGATTTCTTGTCTGGATTAACTCTGATCCTGACACTGAGGGGTCGACAAAATGTAAAACTTGCTTGGATGTCTTTAACTCCAACAACCAAAGGAAACATGTTCACAGAGATATAACCTCCATAAATATAACCATAAATCCATCTGACCCTCAATCTGATGACCTGTCAATCAGAGTTGTAAATCATCCCATTAAACTGTCACTGACAGCTGCTGACCCTCGTAAAATCAATCTGACATTTTGACATACAGTTTAGGTTATTAATGATAATATATTTTACTAGTTATAATTTGTTAGCCCAGCAACAAGAGCACTTTGTAGCCCAAACACCATATTTTGGTGAAAACAGTACAATAATATTTGGCAGTTTGATCTATTCTCATCATCTACATGTGATTTATTGGATCAGCTTACCTCAGAATCAATTTTGTGTTGTTGCCTGTGATTTTCTCAAACATCAGAAACATCAGGGCCGAATCAGAGATACGGAGGCCTGCCGCACGATTCCTCTGAACGGATGGAGCCGTAGAGTCACCTGACATGGTCACATGGTTTGTTTGTTCATTGCTTTAGAGATGGTGTTATTGCTCTTTATAGGTGAGTGTGTGTCAGACTGACTCCTCCTTTTGTCCAGGAAGTTTTTTGTCTTCTGACCATCAGTTTGTGACCCTCAAATCCTCCAGATTGGTCAGAAGACAAACAATTAAACATAAAGATAAACTGTTGTTGAAACTAATAAGGGGAAGATCCTTTTTCCACATTAAACAAACAAACAAACAAAAAAAATAATGATTATGATATTAACAGAAATCAACTATACAACATTCAATGGAAATGAGAAAATCATGTTCAATACTGTATATTTTATACACTAATGCCAAGGTCTCTGGAATGAGGTAAAGTGACATTTATCCTCATGCTGGAGCTGAAGTCTTCCACTGCAGGTCTATATACTGATAGAAATGAAACAAACAGATCTCACAGCAACTATGAAACTTAGTTACTACAACACTGAATATCTGATGTAACACACACACACACACACACACACACACACAAGTGTCACGTTCTGTTAGTGTTTAGCTCCATTTCCATGGACAGTTAAGCCCTATTCGGACAGGATTAGTTTAACATGGGGAGGTGGAGTAAAGTAATTTAACCTCAGGATGTCTGTAATATTAATTGGCCAATTCGCACGGGACAAGACATCTCAGTAAAACTAGCAGAAGTGGGAGGAGTAACTCGATTTACGCACCGCCGTCACCTCCCTGTCGTCATGTGGGTATACATTGCTTTCTGATACCATGTGCGCAAACACATATAATCTAAATTATATTAAATTATGATTGGAATATGATGGTAATAGGCACTTAGCTAAAGATAAAATGAGTTTTGTGCCTCTGACAAGTGCTTTCGATCTTCTTTTTGCTCTGAATGTTATGTGGAAAATACTGGATTGTCACAGACTTGTCCCTCCACCTACAACTCAAATGAATGTTTCTTCAAGCACTTCCATGCTTGAAAAATGCGCAGAAAACTACTTTTAAACAGGAAATGACGGAATTTTTCCGTACATATTTACAGCGGGTCTATTTGAACAGGATTAGTATTACCTGAAGTCATTTTTCTGGACCTATTTACAGATGGTAAAAGTCACCGTAATCTTTACTGACATTGTCCGTGATGATTACTGACGAAACTAAAATCACAGAGAAGCTCTGGTAATGATTACTTTACCCCACCTCCCGTCTGAATAGGGCTTCAGTTTCTCTCCAGCACCTGTTCCCTTTGTTCTAGTTCAGTTACTCTGGACACTCATCAACACACCTGCTTGCCATCATTATATGTTCAAGTTCCTCCTTGTATTCAGTTGACTGTATTGTCGTGTTCACACGCTGTTTCATTGCCTTCTTGACACTGGATTACATGAGTTAGTTTGTTTAACAGTTTTGTGACTCTTTCTCATCATCATCTGGACTAAACGTTACTACAGTACACTGAAGGCTTTTGCAGAGAACAAAATAAGGCCTTTTCTCTCGATGCAAGTGTTGCACGTCCTGATATTGCTGAGTTAGATGCTTTCCTGGGTCAACATATTTTGTTGATCCTGGAACAACATTCTAGTCTGAAAATTTAGTCTTAACCCTATTCCTACCCCTAAACTTAACCCTACCCATAAGTTATCCCAAAAATCAGAGGGAAATGATAGATGAATAACGCTGATGTAGAAGCACCAATTCACAATTTTAAGCCTAAACTTGACATAATCTGTAAACTTGTCCCTCAAATCTGACTGGTTGATTTGAATGTTGTTCCAGGATCAACAAAAATGTTGACTCAGCGATATCAGGTTATGCGCAAGGCACGGACATTTGAATATCCAATCATTATTTGATCTGATTACTTGCTAACAGATGCATAAAAGAAATAACAGGCCAGGCAAAAGAACTAAGCGCAAGTTCACACACATCTATCATCTAATGTTTCAGTGCAGGAAGTGATTGTTTTCTGTGAATGCGTGAGACTTCAGATTCATTAGCTGCTATGGGGAAATAACTAAGAATAACAAAGTGCAGTAAATGTTAAATCTGTCAATAGCTACATTTACATGGACACCTTTTGTTTCACTTGGAACAAATTTAGTCTGATTGATGATTTTTTTTTGACATGCTGCACAAATATACAGTTTCCCGCTGTGTGCACATACTATCCATTCTCCTACATTGCTTCTCTTCTTTGTTTTCAAGAGCAGACTTAGGCTAATATTGATCTATTTGGGGTCCTGATTAGGAAACTGTGCTGCTTATATTTATCCCTTATCAAGCCGTCTGTGGATGAGGGTCCAAGTTACAAAGAAAGTGTAAACTGGGGTTGCATCAGTTACACTTTTTCCATATGTTGAATGGCGTAAGGCGTAACGTAAGCTTTGTGAACTGTGAGAGTTCGTACATTGAATACAGAAAGTGGTCTGGCGGAAGCTAGATATTTAGAACTTGTTAAATATTCATATTTTTTCTACACAAAAGCATCGCTTCACTTCAGAAGGTCTTTATTAACCCTCTGGAGCTGAAAACGATGGCTTGAGGATTAGTAGCTGGGGCTAATTTATTTGAAACTGAACTAATCTTTTTTGGCATGAAGGTTTTTTTTTTTTTCACAGGAAAAAATGTTTAAATATGTCATTTTATTGATCAAAAATGAGTTTTAAGGAATACAATTATTGACTACAGGGGGACTTTAAGATGTTTTTTGAATACAGCCCCTGATTTATACTGGATTTCTGATTTTATTTGACAAATGAAAAAAAGAAAATAGAAAAATTGCATGAATTTACTTCAGAACAACCAAATCAAGCACAGGTTTTTTTTTTGTGTGTGTGTGTGTGTGTGTGTGTGTGAGTGACAAAAAAGTGGACAAAATGTTATGTGTCAACAAAAACAGACTCGCACAGAATGGTGAGCTTACAGTAACACACTTTATTAACAGCCTGAAGTGCCCAAGATGAGTAACTGTAGTGAATAACAGTGCAGATGAAGATTACGGGTTTCTATAGAGTGGTGCTGATGAGAGAGGAGATGGCTGACGGATGGTGGTGGTTAGGAGATGGAGATGGAGATGGAGGCCGTTGTGAAAGTGGAGCCTGGAGTACATTATTCCTCTGAGATGAAGGGAAAGTTCATGTGGGGTCATGATACTGCCCCAAACATCGTACCAGGGTTAAATGTTTACAACAGATTCTTATTTTGGAACAAATATATTCTACTTTATGACTACATAACTAATTTCAAAAAAATTTCTTCCTAATTTATTTTCAATTTCTCTGATTTCCATAAGAAAAAGATGCAAAGAATAGTTTAGAATAATGCTAGCGAGTCTCTTTTTTAAAAACTTGCTAGATGCATCTTCCACTTTTTTAGCCCACCAGAGAAAGAAAACTTCTTCCAGGTAGCTGCAGATTTCTTCATATATATTTTCATAATCATCAATTAAAAGTTTAGAAATTTTTGTAGTAAAGTTGTTAAACATTTCTAAACCATGTTCATGAAAACCATCAAAAGTATAGCTTAATTTTGGATGTTTTTTGAATAAATCTTGCTCAATGTCATTAAGATGTTTTATTGTTTCAGAATTTGATATTTTTGAATAAAATTGCTTAAGTTTGCGTTTTGGTCTGTGTCCAGTATCTTCCATTGAAAACGTTTGATTTTTGTACTTTTGTTTCTGAATGATTTGTTTGTAAATCAGGATTAATAATTCCTTAACTTCACTATCATTATTATCATCATATTTTGGATCATCATCTTTAATAGGATAAGAAGACAAGGCTTTCTCGTGCGAGCCAAAGGCTTTATGATAACCAATAATTGTGTTTATGCCATGCTTCTCATTTAACATATTTGCTATAACAAAAGCCACGATCATGCAGGGCACATGATTGCACCTTGTTAAACATGGGCTATTTGTAGAATAGATATAAATTTCTGAATAATCACTATTACTTTCATAATAAATTTCTAGTAGTAGTTCAAATATTTTATCTTCAGTATGTTCTCCTTTTGAGAGATAATGAACTTTAATTCTACTCTTGTCGAATGATCCATCTTTTTTTCTAAAAGCTACAAATGCAAGCTGTTTCTTTGCTTTAATAGAATCTTTTGCTGTTTTATCAAGATAATTAAACAATATATTGAAAGTTTCATTATGGGATTTTTTAGGATAAATATATTTAAAATTCTTCATATCAAGTTTATTTTTACATAAGTATATCAAGGATTTTTCCCTGTTACATAAGTCTCTATAAAATATATCTGAACCAATCTTTTTTATGATAAAATCTTCATCATCCATCTTCTCATCCCATTTAATTTTAGAAATAGATCTAAAAAAAAAAGATACACACAGCAGAATGGTTATGTAAATGACACACATAATCATGCTCTTAACAAATACTCTAGTAGCCTAATACTTTATTATATACTTAATTATAATAAATAGTGTTAAACCAGTGTCTCTTGGGTCCGTGTCTACACTGAACACATGTGGACAAAAGACAGTAGGACCCATTTATAATCAGTGACATTTTTCACACTGGATGTGGCATGGTGTGATGCAAAATGACAAATCCCCAACCGTATATGAGGCCCATTTACACTAGTGCATTTTCGGTTTAAAACACATACGAAACCTTTATTTTCTGTGGGATTTAGTATCATATTTGGATACTGGAATAATAAAGTATTTTAAATTTCTTAGGGTTTCTTAATTTTAGACTAGTTTTCATTATATCTGTATAAACGACTGTCAGGTTAGTTGTAGTATGTAGATATAGCCTACTTGAAATTGCAAAAAAAAAAAATATATATGTATATATTTGTCCATATCAAATAGTTGAATGCAATTCACTTTTAGTTGTCAGCTTGTATAAGCACACATTATGCAATTCAATATTAATCATGAATAAAAAAAAAAAAATGCATTTCAACAGGTGTAGTGAAATTTTTGATATATGACCCCTAACCCCCCAATCACGTGTCCTGTCCCGTCACACTGGTGCTCAAATTACATTTCCAAGGTTGGCAGGTCTTTTTTCATTTCAATAAAAAACTTAAGATTGTTTAAATAAATAAATAACACTGATTTAAATATAACACTTACAAAATATGTCTATATGTGAACTTACCCATCAGATGTAATTATTTTGTATTTTGGAAAATCAGACTTCTCTTTGTGTGTTCTGGAAATATTAAAAGAAGGAGTTCATAAAAATAATAAAGAAAACATGCTTATTTTTTGTTACATGTTAATCAGTTTTTGCTCATCTCTATGGAGAGATTTACATTTTCATTTTTAGGGTTAGTCATTGACTCTCTTTTGATTATAATGTTTTTAATCATATTATTATCTTCACACAAGAGCATCATGTTTCAGTTTTAATCTAAATTAGAAAAGTAAATTAGAAAGAAAATAAAAGATAATAGTTTTAAGAATTTATAATGTCCTATCAGATACAGTAATTCAGTACATTTGATTAGATTTTTTTTAATATTATTTCTAAACATCCATGGACACTCACCATCCCTATTTATCACCTTGATAAATACAATAATCATACAATATATATTTAAAGTATACATAACTAACTGAATCCTGCAGACACTACATTATCTTTCTCAAAAGTGGGTTGCATTAATAAAAGCTCAAGACTGACTGTTTTAAAACATAATATTAACAGAAAGCACATGATGAAGCAGCATATAAAGCAGTGAAAGTTCACATCAGTTAAATGTACTCACAGGGAAATCTGTTCAGAGCTCGGTGGGGTTAGGTGAGACTCTTCTGGTGAAGAACTCTATAATAAAAACCAGAGAAATTAGCAGAGAATCATAAGCACTGTAATCCACAATAACTCAATCAGAGCACAATAACTTACCATCTTTTTTTTTTGAGTAGTTCCCGGGGCAGGAGCCACCAAGACACTACTTTCTCTTTGATAAAGAGTTTCTGTATGCCGGCCTACAGTCTCGTCTCTCCACCAATGGACCTGTCTGTCAGATGAACTCCTGCCCCAGGACCTTTTTTATTTTTATAAAATCGGCTTTTTTTAAAACAGCAGCTTTGGAGGATCATGTAAAATGAGAAGCTGGTAAACGGTTTCTCATTTATAGGTTGATTAGGCCCAACCCTTTACAATCACGCCACAAAACAATGCTGTTCATCTCGATTAACACGTGCCTTCAGGTACTGAACGATGCCAAGAACGCCAGCCTAAACAAGGAAGAACAGATCCACGTAAACAAGAGTCTGATTTCACAATCTTCATTCAGAGTCACTCAACCAGTTCACCTTCTTCTCTACGCAAACCATGACATTTCCATTTCCACAGCTAACAAGAATATGTTCCCATTAAATTATGAAAACTTTACTTCTGAATGTTTCCCTCAGGTTATGTTAAGGGAATGTTTTCTCTATTGTATCATTCTTCAAACATTATGGGAACGTTACTTTTGTATGTTCTCTGAATGTTCTCAAAAAATTAGTAACATTTAAAAAACATTAGATGAATGTCCAACTAAAAAAAAAACATTCCATGAACGATGTTTTAATATGTTTCTGTGCGTACGTTTTGAGAACTTTGAAAGAACGTTCTATTAACTTCACTGGAAGAACGTTTGTTCATATAACTATGCAAGAACCTTGACAGAACATTATGTTTTCTCTTCTCTGGTTCCAAACTAAAACAGTTCAAAACATCTATTAAAATCATTAAATCTCATCTTACATGCCAATAAATTAATAGTTTCAGTATTTGAGTTCTTGTGTTGCTTTGTTAAAGTGATCAGCAAATGATTTGCATTTAATATAGCATAATCTAGTATGTATATAAAAAAGTATATAAAAAATATAACACTGTCCTAGTTGAGAATCACAATGGATGAAAAGACACAAATACGATCATTTAGATCAAATCTGAGGATGATATATGAGATTGATGTTTATCCATTTGAACACATTAGAGTTTTTCGCAAGACACAATTTTTTGAAACATTCACCCATTTTCACAAATCCAAATATTCACACTAAATTCACTGATCCTCTGACTCTTCTGGCAAAATCAAGCAATGCTTTCAGATCACACACACATCAGTCAATATATACACTCTCAGAAATAAAAGTACAAAATTGTACCTTTAGGGGTACAATGGTACAAAGGTACAAATTTGTACCCTTGTGATTTGTACCTTAAGAGACCATTTTTGTACCTTTAGTGACAATTTTGTACCTTTATTTAACAGTACAAAAATTGACCCTACAAAATTGGCTTTGACAGCGTACAATTGTTGACTATAATGAGATCTATATATATTTTACACACTGAAGAAGTAACATTGAAGTGAAAAAGTAAGACTGAAGCAGTGTTAAAGTTAATGAGATAATTGATTGATGATTGAGTGATGATTGACAATTAGTGGAGACACCTGATGATAATAAGCAGAATCACTGAAGAAACAACAAGAGAAAAAGAGAGAGACACAACAACTACAACTGACTTCCAGCCATTAAACATTATTACACTTATTATTAACCAGTTTGATTTGATTTCTGTCACACATCAACAAAAGCTCTTACTGAGAATGAACAGATGTTTAGATGTTAATGTTTGAATGAAAGTTTAGTTTGAAGTCACCATGATGGTGAGAAGCATTTCCTTTAGTTGGGCTCTCGTCTCTCTTTATTAACATTAATTTATCTCTGGCTGCTCCAACTTTGTGTTAGTAAAGCACATTTGTTATGGTCAGAGAAACTATGATCTGAGCTGTGTTTCCCAATAGTGCTGTGAGCCAAAGTTGATCAATTTAGGTTTACAATGCTTTGGGAATCACAGTCATGATGGTTGTGTTTTATTCATTGGTGACATCCAGTATTGATGCTTCTCACCATCATGGTGACTTCAAACTAAACTTTCATTCAAACATTAACATCTAAACATCTGTTAATTCTCAGTAAGAACTTTTGTTGATGTATGACAGAAATCAAATCAAACTGGTTAATAATAAGTGTAATAATGTTTAATGGCTGGAAGTCAGTTGTAGTTGTTGTGTCTCTCTCTTTTTCTCTTGTTGTTTCTTCAGTGATTCTGCTTATTATCATCAGGTGTCTCCACTAATTGTCAATCATCACTCAATCATCAATCAATTATCTCATTAACTTTAACACTGCTTCAGTGTTACTTTTTAACACCCGGTAAGATGGACTCATATATGTACACTTTGGGTGTTCATTTAACACTGGGGATTTTGCTGTGTGTATAGTTAAGTACTTTCACTTAAATGACAATTAATAGGTAATTTGCATTGCCATTTAAGTGAAATTATTGAACTTAAATATAAAAGCTTGATAAAAATGATAATTCTAGAAGAAAATTTCAGATGGCACTTAGAGGCTTTTGCATCTGAGCTCTTCATGTATTAATCATGTTGATAGGCCCTATAAAACAAATATTACATATTAATCATGTCAATTTCCTGCATCTGTTATTGACGTCCAAATGACATCCAAAAAAATTACCCCATTCAAAGGTCAAATGTTGAACGTCAAGATGACGTCCAAGTTGGGTCATGGTTGGACGTCCAAATAGTGGACCTAGTTTGGACGTCGAATAGATGTTCAGAAATGGTCATGGACCGGTGGACCTAATATAGACATGATTTGCATGTCTATCCGACGTCCAGTGTTTAGTGGGATTTTTTAACATCTTGCTTCTGTAAAAATGAATGTTTTTGTTTGCTTAAAAATCTACAGATTTATACTGTGAATTCCAATGTGCACAGCCCCAAAAGATGTAGTTTTACTCAAATAATACCATCAAATCTAAGGTTTTTAGACATTTTCAACATTACAATATTTAATTGTAAAATGTATGCATATTTGTTTGTTTTCACAGAAAATATTTATAATTTCAACATTTTATTACAGTAAAAAACAAAGTTTTATCCAGTCTCACAATTAACGGTTATTCAATCAATTTAATACAGTAAAAGGAAGTTTTTGGTTTTACGCTCCATTACCGTTGGAATTTGACGGTGTTTTGCTGTATATTTTACTGACTTTTTTTACAGTGTATGTGCTTGATTTATCTGTGAAAATGTAAATGTTGATCTTCGGTGTTCTTCATTAACCATTTCTTTTTAATAAAAGGATCTTCATCAGTACTCAGTTCCTGTGTCTTATTTAATATATTCCTCCCTGTTGCACCATAAATGCACACAAAGAAATTGTGAACCTTTATATTATAAGTACTGTGCATTTTCTCAGAGAAATTACCTAACTTACTCTTACATGATTCATCATCTTTTTTGTCTAAAGCGGAGCTTTTATCAGTAAAATGTAATATAAGCACTATTTGTCACTCCTCTATAATATTCTCATTGTTAGTTAAGTATTCTTCTATTGTTATGATAGTTTGTTCTTCAGCATGTTGTAAATCAGGACGATATTTACTTTGTTAGAGCTGAACTAATCTGAGTATATTATTGCCTTCACAAGGAAGTCATCAGCCCGTTTTTATGACAGTGGAAACAGCGGTATACAGATAAGTAAATTATGTGAAAAATACTGTGTTTTTTTACACGCGAAACATGAACACACTGTAAAAAAAATTTTGTTCACTCAACTTATATTTTTTAGTTATCTTTTTGCTTTGACTCAGTTAAGTTTTATTGACTTAATCTACTAAGTATGTTCAACTTAAAAAATTTAGTTGACACAGTTAAAATAGTTGGCCCAACAACTTATTTCAACTAACCTGGACTTGTAAAGATTAGTTGAAATACGATAACTTAAATTTTCAAGTTATCTGTACTAAAATTTATGTTCATTCAACTAAAATTTTTTCTCAACTTGCAACAGCACATTCAACCAAATAATTAGTTTTTTCCATACAAACGATTTTATTTTCCCTTACAAAGAGAAAAATAATTGCATTTCCAAATAAATAAACAGATACATGCAAAAATACATATACACAAAGAAATAACTTGATTAGGCTACTTTAAATAAAACAGTTAAAGAAAAAAAAAACATGGCCTGAATAAATAAATAGGCATTCACACAATAAATCATGTTTGTTTGTAAATAATCTTTATGTGAAGAGTTCAGATGCAAAAGCCTCTAAGTGCCATCTGAATTTCTTCTAGAATGATCATTTTTATAAAGCAAAATCCCCAGTGTTAAATTAACACCCAAAGTGTACATATGAGTCCATCTTACCGGGTGTTAAAAAGTAACACTGAAGCAGTGTTAAAGTTAATGAGATAATTGATTGATGATTGAGTGATGATTGACAATTAGTGGAGACACCTGATGATAATAAGCAGAATCACTGAAGAAACAACAAGAGAAAAAGAGAGAGACACAACAACTACAACTGACTTCCAGCCATTAAACATTATTACACTTATTATTAACCAGTTTGATTTGATTTCTGTCACACATCAACAAAAGTTCTTACTGAGAATTAACAGATGTTTAGATGTTAATGTTTGAATGAAAGTTTAGTTTGAAGTCACCATGATGGTGAAAAGCATTTCCTTTAGTTGGGCTCTTGACTCTATTTATTAACATTAATTTATCTCTGGCTGCTCCAACTTTGTGTTTGTAAAGCACATTTGTTATGGTCAGAGAAACTATGATCTGGACTGTGTTTCCCAATAGTGATGTGAGCTAAAGTTGATCAATTTAGGTTTACAATGCTTTGGGAATCACAGTCATGATGGTTGTGTTTTATTCATTGGTGACATCCAGTATTAACTGGTGATATAGATGTTATATTATTTCTTTATAGTAAATCTCTGTTACCGTTTGAGATCCAGCAGAGCTTTTATGATCTGAAGGGCTTTTTTTTGAAACACACACAGACATCAAGAATCAGCATATGACCCTCAACAATGGTGACAATCAAACAAAGTGCTTCATGTTGCAGTGCATGATGGGAGCCACCAATCAAAACTCATCCATGGCTCCCATCATGCATTGCTGCATGAATAAATTATGCAGCTGAATTGTCCTGTAATTTTCGTAGATTGTTCATGTTTGCTTTATTTTTCTGTAGTTTTGTTGTGACAGTAGCTTGTTTTGTGATGTTCAGAGTTGATGTTTGTCAGTATTTTGTATTTATTTATCGTCACCGTTCTTGAGAATCATATGCTGATTCTTGATGTCTGTGTGTGTTTAAACACTGAAGCTTCAGTTCATAATGTATTTTACTTTAAAAAAAAAAAAGTTTCTACTGCTGTTAAATCTCAAGCTGTAAAAATCACAGTACTACAATCATTAACGCTATACACGCCAAGCATATGGTCAGAGATTTAGACTCTAATAGACATCAGGCCACTGCATGATGACAGTATAATCATCAAATTACATTGTGACCAGATCCTACTTTCTCTGACATAACAAATGTGCTTTACAAACACAAAGTTGAAGGAATCAGAGAAAAATTAACAATAAGAGATAAAGAGTCAAGAGCCCAACTAAAGCAAACGCTGACCTCTTTCATGGTGACTTGAAATGAAACTCCATAAAACATTAATTAACATCTTTTTTCTCTCTTTCCTTCAGTGATTCTGCTTATTATCATCAGGTGTCTCCACTAATTGTCAATCATCACTCAATCATCAATCAATTATCTCATTAACTTTAACACTGCTTCAGTCTTACTTTTTAACACCCGGTAAGATGGACTCATATATGTACACTTTGGGTGTTAATTTAACACTGGGGATTTTGCTTTATAAAAATGATAATTCTAGAAGAAAATTTCAGATGGCACTTAGAGGCTTTTGCATCTGAGCTCTTCATGTATTAATCATGTTGATAGGCCCTATAAAACAAATATTACATATTAATCATGTCAATTTCCTGCATCTGTTATTGACGTCCAAATGACGTCCAAAAAAATTACCCCGTTCAAAGGTCAAATGTTGAACGTCAAGATGACGTCCAAGTTGGGTCATGGTTGGACGTCCAAATAGTGGACCTAGTTTGGACGTCGAATAGATGTTCAGAAATGGTCATGGACCGATGGACCTAATATAGACATGATCTGCACGTCTATCCGACGTCCAATGTTTAGTGGGATACTCTAGTTCAGTGAACTTACAGACTAGTTGAGATAGTAAAAACCTAACATGTTAAGTTGAACGAACAAATTCAGAAACTACAAGTTGTATCAACTTACAAAATTACATTGAACAAACTAAAATGCGGAATCATTTTTTGCAGTGCACATGTTATATTGCACACTATAAACAAAATCAAAGCTTCAAAAAAACACGAAAAACGGGACCTTTAAAGGATTAGTTCACCTTCAAATAAAAATGTCCAGATAATTTACTCTCCTCCATGTCATCCAAGATGTTCATGTCTTTCTTTCTTCAGTGGAAAAGAAATGAAGGAAAACATTCCAGGATTTTTCTCCATATAGTGGACTTCACTGGGGTTCAACGGGTTGAAGGTCCAAATGTCAGTTTCAGTGCAGCTTCAAAGAGCTCTACATGATCCCAGACGAGGAATAAGAGTCTCATCTAGAGAAACCATCGGACATTTACTAAAAAAAATACAACTGTATATGCTTTATAAACACAAATGATTGGATCACAAGTGCTTCTGAAAGGACCGTGATTCCGTATTCTTCAAAAAGAATGTCCTATGCCTTCCCTATTCTACTTACAGAATGAACACAGCACCAGTTCTGGTTTTTCCATAAGTTTAAAACCTTCATTTCTTTTCGACTGAAGAAAGAATTACATGAACATCTTGGATGACATGGGGGTGAGTAAATTATCAGGAAAAGTTTATTTAAAAGTGGACTAATCCTTTGCTTAGTGAGTCCGGAATTCGCGTTCAAAATCTTTGCACGTTAAAAAATAAATTCGACCTCATGTTATGTCAATCACGTTTGCACACTGCCTCCGAAACTTTCGTCCGTCATAAAAATATTCGGATCAGGTTACATTTTCTGTGTTTTTCGCATCTGTGGCACGCATTTTGAGAGACGTTTTGACAATTCAGAGCCACCATAGGTGGCCAAAATCCCGAATGCCATCTGACAAGTTGATCCACGTCGTCTACAGCACAAAGCAGCAGCACTGAATGACAAACAACGTGCGGAAAGAGACAGAATATAAAGACAGATTGCTCCAGTATCGCTAGAAAAGCCACTGACATCCTGAAGTAATCTTTGAAACGCTCGGATAATCCCGCAGCTCCTTGATGGGGAACTCTCCTTCCTCTCTATGCAATCTCGGGATTGGATGGACCCAATATTTCCTCTTTCTTTTTCTCTTTTTAAGAAGAGAGAGGACAACTATCGTGCTCACTGCTTGAAGACTCCATTTTGTATTTTGTTTTGAGAACTTTTCTGCAACAGATTCGTTGATACGCATCAGACTCAGTGTGCAAGGTCTCTGTGCCTGACAAATTTTTAGGATCACGAATACGAAAAAATGCATACGAGAATTTTGGACTCAGTGTGCCTTTAAAAGCCTTCAGTGTGCAAAGACCTTTACACAGTATCCGAAGGATCATTTAAATATACAAATAAAAATGACAATGCTAGCATTCAATTAGAGTAGTTATGTAATTAGAGTAATATTGGGTATATTATTATTATTATTATTATTATTATTATTATATACTAACACAATGTTGGTCCAGATTATCTGGCTGAAAGATCTCTCTAGATTCAGGCTGATAGAGTTGAGGTTAAGAAAGCTGAAATTTGCTCTCCTACAGCCAAGAAAACAGAGAAAACAGGAGACAATGTGAAAGGAAATAGATTTATTGAATAAATGTGTTTGTTGAGAATGACATTGAGCAGGTGTTTTCTATCAGGCAATGAGATGGAGAATCATTGTCAGAGACAGACTGAACTAAAAATGCAGAAAATATGTATCAGTTTACTTTACTCTTTCCAGATGAAAGTGTTTTGTGATGGCCTTTATATCTTCATAAGCGAATGTAACTGCAAAGCTGTTAATGTAATCACTGAGCTTCTCATAGATAAACTCTTCATATTCTTCATACACTAGTTTACACCACTTAGAATAAAAAAGCAAACAAGCTTTTTCTCTAATTTCCTCGCTAACATTCAGGTTTTTCAGGTGTGTTTTCAGTTTATCTGCCTGTTCTTCTCCAAATGTCTTGAACTCATGAAATGTCATTTTCTGAGAGGGAAATTCAATTTTAAAGTTATTATGAGAAAGAAAAAGAATTCTTTTTTTCATTATTATTATATTTATTTCATCTGTAATATATGTTTTAATAGTCCTAGTTGTAATTTTATGTTTGTTTCTGTGGAAACATGTAAATGTTGATCTACGGTGTTGTTTTTTCATGTTTTCTTTTAACTCCAGTCATGTTTTTTTAATCAAAGGATCTTTATCATTCATCAGGACCTTCAGCTCTTCAACTATATTCCCTGATGCACCATAAAAGTCCTGGAAGGCGATGACAACCTCTATATTAAAACTGAACATTTCCTCAGAGAAATTAACTAACTGGATCATACAAGAATCACGTTTTTTTTTAGAAAAACATTTTCTACAAAAGCAGGGACTATATTTAGTAAATATATATATAGCTTTTATCATTTTCTCTTTTCCTTTAATTTCTTTCTTTATTTCATGAATACATTGATCTTCACTGTGAACCATATCTGGAGGATCTACTTTCTCAGAAACATTAACTGGCTTAAAGGGTCCGATTAATATCGGCGGTCCATCTTTTAGTTCAATCACAGCAAAACCATACTCATTGATACATTTGTTTTTAGCAATATTAAAATATTTTATGAACCCTGAAACCTTAGAAGATATTTTTTGATTTATAGGAAAAAGGGAATATATAGGAAACAGATAATCACAAGAATCATGCATTAAATCAATTGTAATTCTAGCTATTTCCTTCTTGCTAAAATCGATGCTCCTGATGATGTCATTTTCATCTCTGTAGATCCATGGCGGCTTCTCCATCGATCTGACAAAACATTCAGAGTGATTTTAGATGTGATAATAATAAAAATTAGTGTGTGATTACAGAATCAATATATATTTCTCTTTATTAAACACTGATGCAACAACACAGTTTTGATTAAAAATCATATAAAACTAAAGTAATTGAGGGGTCTTTACTTCATGAGCAGGGCTTTTTATTCCATTAGTGATGAAATTAATTTGATTAAAGCAATATGAGAAACAACAAGAGCACTTTTTACTCCAAACACCATATTATTCTACAGTTACTGAAAATCTTGCCTTGAGCAAAACTGAAAACCGCCATTGATCTTAAAACACCTCCAGCAATCTGATCTATTCTCATCCGCTACATCAATTAAAACATTAAATATTAGATCAACTTATCGCAGAATCAACTTCTAGTGGTTTAGAGGTAAATGAAATCAAATGTGTCATTTACTCTGATGTGTGTTTAGTCCTGTCATACATATTACAATTACAAATAATGATTTTTACCGTCTGGCCTTAAAGCGCTTGGTGTTCTTCTTGACTTTCTTTCTTTTCATCTATATTGGAAATGAGGAATCAGAGCCAATGGTTAGTATGATTTATATCATCCCCAAACATAGCAGAATGTTATCTAAACATTTAACAGTAGTGTAGGAGCTAACTCAATATCCCAACAGATTGTATATTAACGTTTATTTGTGGCGAGAGTAAATGTCATGTGTTATTTTAGATTTTTAGATTTCGATGCAACACTGATTTTTCTGTCTATTTCTAAATTATTTCCTAAATTTATTCTGATGTTTAATTTCTGTTATGTTCCTCTATTAAACACTGTATGAATATATCAGTTTATATGATACAGGTTCAGATAGGAGTAAGAATCAGATCTCTGTCGGACATTAGGATTACATTTAAGTTTAGTTTAGTTTATAGTTTATTTAAGTTTAGATGTATGATGTTCTTCCTCAGTGTTTCTGTCTGGTTTTCCAGCACAAATATCTAAACATTCTTAAATCAAGATACATTTACTGGAGAAGAGAAATGACTGAAGATATTAAGTGCAGTGACGTAAAAGGCAAACTTTGATTCTACAATGAGATTAAGAGTCATCATGGTTTCTCTCAAAGGATGGAACCGCAGAGTTACATTACTACAGTAGAATCATCATTCATAGTGGGATATTTGTTCATCTATAATAGAAACATTTAAAAACAAGTAATCTCACACAACATTAGATGAACTGTTCCTCTGTATCATTTACTGCTTCAATGATGAACAAATAAACAACTAATTTGAAATGATTTATATGCATGTTTGTTTATGCACAGTGCATAATGTGACACATTTTAAAACACATTTCTTACGTTCACTGAACATTTCAATAGAAGCACTTAAACTAACAATAGGACAACAATATATAAGAGCTGTGAAAAGCCCAGTAGTCTAGTACACTGTACACTTTCATTTTTTGAACCTTAGGTCTGTTCTCCAAAGCATTCATGAATCACAACTATTAAAGTTCATATCTGTGCTGTATATGCAGAATGTGACTTTAGGATCTTAAACTAAATCAAACAGATCAGAGTCACTCACCGTGGCTGTTAGCGCAGAAATGCCTGGGGCAGGAGCTCCGGAGACACTCTGAAGTAACTTGTCTTTCTGATGTTGGACTGCCGTATGCCGGCCTACAGTACAATCGCTCTCAAATGACAGAACCGCCGAGTCTGTTTCCACTGCTGCTGGATCAGTGTTGGTGCTCCTGCCCCGGGTAGATTGTCCTATAAATTGCCCTTCTCTTCTCTTAAAGCTGTTACAATACAAATTATTTGAGTTGAGTTGATTTATTCGAGTTGAATTATTTAAGCTTTTGAGCCATGACTTCAGAAGTGTTTGCTTTAGAGCAGCTCTTTATAGTGTGCTGAGGCCACGCCCTTTAAAGGTGTGGTTTAATGGAATATTTAATATATTTAAAGAATTCAGAATATGAGAGTAAAGGCTGTTGGGACGTGACCGGAGGGCCTCCACCCAACGACAGAAGATGAACCAGTCTAAGAATGAGAAACCATCATCGAGAGAAAACACTGAGAGACGAGGCTATAAGAGAGGAAGAATATCTCCTCACCATCAGGATCTGCTGACCTTCTCTTTCAAGGAAATAAACCATCTTTAGGAATATTTAGACATGTGTGTCTCTTATTCAGTGATGTAATTTTATTTTATTTCCTAAACCTGTTCCATCAGTGTCGAACCAAACAATGCTGTTCGTCTGGATTCACTTTCGTCGGCTGATAAACAACGACCGACTGCACTTCCTTTAATTCATTTCATTCTAATCAAAGTCAATGCCTTGATAACTCTCTGAACACAAGCTAAAATGATCACAATGGTGTCAAATCTCCACATCTGATCATGATCTGGTTCAGTTCTGAGGAGGATGAATGTGTTCAGTGTGTTTTATAGGAGTGTTTTTGAGCAACACTGCTGTGATGGGGATTCACCTCACATTACATTCATATTAAAAGCCAATATTGTAGTTTAAAGTCACACTGATTCTTCTGTGACTGACTGATGTTGAGGATCTGCGGTGTAAGGGTTGGGCTCTCGGTTTCATTGTGAAACAAACACACAAACACACTGAAATCGCTCTGAATTCTGGGAATGTTCACTTTAAAACATCATAATCCCTGACAGAAGTGAGTGGATTCAGGGATAGAAACCTGCAGATTGTTCAGTTAGAGTTATTTTCCATTGGATTTTGAGTATTTCTTCAGGAACTGTAATGAACAGAACTGGTTATTGATTTCATCGTCATCAGTCAAATATGTTTCAGAGAATCAGTTTATAGGAAACAGAAACACATCAGACCTGAAACACACACAACACTGCAGTGATGAGCGTTTAAATGTGTTTGAAAAAGTCAAATAAAAACCAAACATTTAAGGCCTGTACTGATCAGAAACTGACGTGCATTTTCATCTTCAGAACACAAATTAAGATATTTTTGATGAAATCCGAAGCCCGTCGTCTCCTCTGTCGTGATAGCCGTAGAGCTGACGGCCGCTCCTGGTATCTCAGGTGTTGACGAGGACGGTGTCGTACTCCGCAATCATTTAACTTCAGACCAGAAATCCAACATCACTAAATTAATCTCTGATTTGAAGTGTTTGTTTAGTGATGTTCCTAGACAAACGAATGTTTTGCAGCATGACATTATTGTGAATGGTGCTTGCCCTGTTCAGCAGCATGTTTATCGTGTGAATACAGTCAAGGGATCTATTGTGCGTCAGGAGGTAAGTGATATGCTGGAGAATGGTTCAGCCAAACCCATCTGCAGTCCCTGGAGTTCTCCATGTTTGCTCATGCCTAAATCTGATGGCACCTTTAGATTCTGCACCGATGACCGCAATTATCCGATTATCCTTTACTGCTCATGGAAGACTGTATAGACAACATTGGTTCTGCACGTTTGTTAGGAAACTGGATATGCTGAAAGGATACTGGCTGGTCCCACTTACACCACAAGCGTCAGACATCTCAGCATCCATAACCTCAGATAACTTCCTTCAATATACAGCGATGGCTTTCGGGCTCAGAAACGCACCTGCAACGTTTCAGCATCTGATAAATATTGTCTTGGCTGATGTACCGAATTGCAATGCATTTCTCGAAGATCTGGTTATATATATTTATATTTATATTTATATATTTAGAGAGTAACACCAAGTGAAACACCAAGACTTGCTTTTCTTAGTTAGGTTAGACGTTAAACTTGAGTTAGTTTTTGTTTTGTTCTTTTCTTTGGAGCCACTTTTGTCCTTTTCCATGGATTATTTTTGTTTTCTTCTATTGTTTATGTAAACATTGTATATATTGTCACGCTTGTGCTTTTACGTGTTTTATGTGATAATAAAAACTGGAAGAAGTCAGTTTGGTGTATGATGTAAAATGAAAAGCTGGTAAATGGTTCCTCTTTGATGAGGATCAACCCTTCAGGTTATGATGACTCAAATCACAACACAAAGCAATGCTGTTCATCTCCATTAACACGTGACTGAACGATGGAAATAATGCTGCCCAGATGATCAAATCCACATACTTGAGTTTCTGATTTCACAACCCTGATGATTCCAGTCAGTCCACTAGTTACTTTCTATTGAACACAAACCCATGACATTTCCACAGCAAACAAATATATTCCAGAAGAGTTCAGCTGAGCTTCCCATTCATTTTGAAATCATTATTTCTGAATGATCTCTCCAGTTTTTTTGTTTTTTTTAAACTTGGTTATTGAGGAAACATTCCATTCTTTCATTCTTCAAACGAATGTTACTTTTGAATGTTCTTTGAATATTCTGCAAATAGTAACATTTAAAAACGTTACAAAATATCCAAATGAAACATTACAGAAAACAAAACAAAAACATTCCATGAACATTGTAAATAATGTTTTTGTGCTAACTTTGAGAACATTATTACAGACCAGATAACTTTCTATTAACATTACTGGAGGAACGTTTGTTCATAACTTTGAGAGAACCTTTCCACAACATTCCCTGTTAGTCCAAACTAGAACGGATCATCAAATCCAATGAAGTCATGAATATATCATCCTTCACACCAATAAATGAACAGTTTCTCTTGTGTTGATCAGGAGGCCACAGATTGTGTTTCTGTTTCTTGTAAAGTGAAACACACCGACAGAAACTCACTCACGTGTGCTGATGTCAGTCAAAGAGAAAGTAGTTCAACAAGGTCTAATTTGTTGAAAAGTCATCAGAATAAAATATTTATACCATAATATACAACAATGTCCAAGTTGAGAATCACAGTGGAGCAAAAGACACAGATATGATCAAATCTGAGGATGAAGGAGATTCATGTTTATCTGTTTGAACACATTGTTAAAAACACAAAAACTCATTTCTGTTTGTCCAGTTCAGAGTGACTTTAGCTCAAATGATCATGAAATCTCACACAGAAACTCTTCCTCTGTTTGCTGCATCACTGATTAATGCATTAATATTTCTTTGAAAACTTATTTTAAATGTTTTACACTGCAAGAAAAATGATGTTCTCACTTTCTGTCTTGTTTTCCAGCACAAATATCTAAACATTCTTAAATCAAGATACATTTACTGGTGCCTGAAGATATTAAGACTTGTTTAATGAAAAATCATCAAAATGAAGTGAGTTTGTGATTAAAACAAGAACAAATATCTGCCAATGGAGTCAGAAAAATCTATTTAAATGGTTGAACATTTGATGTTTTTTTCAGCACAGACTCTTTACATCATCATCTTCATCATCATCATCATCATCATCATCATCTTCATCACCTTCATCATCATCTTCATCATCATCATCATCATCATCAGTCAAATATCTTGAGGAGAATCAAGGTGTGTCTTTATAGGAACCAGAATCTCCTCATGTCTGACGGTGTTTACTGCAGTAATACTGTGATTTACTGCAGCTCTTCAGCATATCTGACTGATGATTATGATGGAAACATTCTGTGGTTTACACTGTCATAACCTGGTTTAGAGACTCAACGCCTTCAATCCTTCAAACTTGTGAACATTTTAACCCTGACTAATGACACAATAGAGAAATCAGATGATTTGAAATGGAAGTTTATTGAAACATTAGTAAAACTCTGCTTGTGTGTTTCATGTGAGAATATGGAGGAAAAACAGCTCGGTTTCATTCAGAGACTCAAACTGAGCAAAAACATGATGATTGCTGATATTAATATATATTCTGAAGATTGTAATGGAAATTTTATCATAAATGAAGTCTGGATAATCAAGTAAACCTGAAATATTACAAATATTCAAAGTTATTCTTATGTTTACTTGATAAATCAGAGCAGATTTCAGGCACATGAAGTGTTTGTTCAATTATATACTGAAAGACTTTCCCTGGATTAAAGAGTCTGTCAGAGACAGAAGGACTGCAGGAGATTGTGTGCGACAGCTTCATCATTAGTTCTGATCAATATTGAATATGACACAGTAGCTTTATAGGGTTGAGTGTCTTTCTGCTCTGAATTATGAGTAGATGACTTAGAGTACAGTACTGTAATAAATGAGGTTGATTCTTCTAGTAATTTTAGTGAGATTTAATCTTATTATACTCAGAATATTTCACTAGGCCAGTAAAGATGTAGTAATATGTTCATTTCCTGAGGAAACACGACTGAACCCGACCGAACCCTGTGTGTGTCAGGATCAGACCGTCACACACCGTCTGTAACTGACTGAACCCACGAGATCCTGTTTCCCTCTGATCTGATCAAACCTGATCCTCATCATCATCATCAGTCAGATATGTTTAGGAGAATCAGGGCGTCTCTTTACAGCAAACAGAAACACATCAGACGAGAGAAACACATTTACTGCAGACTGTATGCAGAAAAAAACTTTCATAATGAGGGAAATGGGAGATCGGTGTATACTGTACAATCATGATTAGTCCGGGTTATGGGTAATGCACTCTGAGATGGTGTGGCAGTAGTCCAGGGTGGAGTGCCCTCTGGTGTTAATTTATGGGCACTCGTGACAAACACACACGGTGTGAAAAAGAACCAAATTTCCAACAAAAGTTTAAAAATATCAAATATAAATCAAACAAAACATTTGAGGCCTTTCTACTCTCACAGCAAAACACGGTAACACTTTAGAATACTGATCCTTCATTAATGAATAACTACACAAGAACAAATAAGTAATGCATTATTAACACTCTAGTAACTACTATTAACTAACAATGGAGTAATGTCCTCATAAGTCACCTCTTTTTGTCATACCCATGTCATACCCATGTCATTAAACACATTTGTGACCTGATATGTCACAAAAACGCACACACACACACACACACACACACACACACACACACACACACACACACACACACACACACACACAATTCTGTTAATGGCAGAATTAATTTTTTACTTATTCACTTTTATTCCTTTAATATACACTTAATAAGAGAAGCTTTAAAAATACATCCTGAACCTGAACACAGGAAATCATGGCCACCCACAGGAAGTGAGCTTGAGTCCGGACGTCCATTAAAACAGAACCACACAAAAACCGAGACTGAATACTGCTCTACACAATACTTACATGATGTCTCTGCCTGTCATAATCCAGCACTATTTATTATTGCTCTTGTTATTAACTTAATATTATAATTCATTATTTACCTTTCATTTGTGACTCGAGCAAACAGTGTGTGGCGTCACATTCAACAAATCACATCACATCAAAAAGGGAAAGAACGTATAACATCACAATCTAAGATTTCTAAAAGAGTTTATATGGAAGTATGGAAACATTTCAAGTACACAGGTAACACTTTACAATATCTAAACAAGTTTAGTGTTTGTTCTTCCCACATATTTACAATATTTTAAAAAATATAAAATATTTTGAACTTGTAGGGTCATTAAAAACAAATATCTCCACTGTTAATGTATATCTACTGTAGAGCAGCTTTACTGAGCCGTGAATCTGATCTGACTGATCAATCTGGAGATGCAGGAGAATAAAATCACACACACTGATTGGCTGATCAAGTGTCTGAACAAGCTGAGAAGGTAAAGATGAGAAGATAAAGGTGGAGGAACTGCAGTATAAACACATTCATCAACACTTATGATTCTCACACATAAATAAAGCCACACTGCACAACGACAATGAGTGAGCCAAATGTACATGTTTATTTAAATAGATAGAACAATTTAACATTTAATTAAAAGTCACAAGACCAATTTCAAAAAATTGTCTTCCAATTTTTTTTTGCATTTCTTCAATTTCCAACATAAAAAGATGCAAAGCATAATTTTTAAGATTGTGACTGAGTTTCTCATTTAAATATTTACTGGATGATTTTTCCAGGTTTTCAGCCCACCAGGAAAAGAAACGTGTTTGCAGATGTTTGCGGATTTCTTCATAAATATTTTCATCATAATCAATTAAAAGATCATGTATTTCATTGGTATATTTTTCAAACATTTCTAACCCACATGCATGAAAATCATCAAAAGATTTTTTATCTAATTTTGGATCTTTGAACAAATTTTGTTTAATTTCATTAAGTTGCTTGTAAATTTCAGAATTGGATATTTCTGGGAAAGAATTATTAAGATCTAATTGTGGTGTGGATACAGTAACTTTCATTAAAAATTTAGAATTTTGTTCTTCTGCAATAATTTGAGTATAAACTGGGATTAAACATTCCTTGTCAACTTTTGTATGTTTTTGTTGTTTTTGTTTTTTATGGGGAGAGGGGGAGGCACTAATTAAATCTTTGCTTCCGAATGTTTGGGAATCAAAAGTATAAATACAATCTTTAATGGGGTAAAAAGGCACATTGTTATCATATGAGTCATTTAGGCCATAATTTTTAATAAATCCAGTAACTGTGTTTATGCCATGCTTCTTATTTAACATATTTGCTATAACAAAAGCCCTGATCATGCAGGGAACACAGCCTTTCCTTGCTAAACATGGGCTGTTTGTAGAGAAGATATACATTTCTGAATAATCACAGTTACTTTCATTATAAATATCTAGTAGTAGTTTAAATATTTTATCTTCAGTATGCTCTCCTTTTGAGAGATAATGAACTTTAATTCTACTCTTGTCCAATGATCCATCTTTTTTTCTAAAAGCTACAAAAGCAAGCTGTTTGTTTTCTTTAATAGAATCTTTTGCTGTTTTATCAAGATCATTAAACAATTCATTAAAAGTTTCATTATGGTTATCTTCTAAGTCTTTTGGCTTAAAAACTTTGTAGTTCTTCACATTTTGAATTCGATATGATAAATATTCCAATGATGGTTTTCTTTTGTAGAATTCTCTATAAATGATGTCTGAATCAATCATTTTTATTATAAAATCATCATGCATCTTCTTACGTGATTCAGTTCTGGAAATAGATCTGTTAAAAAAAGCAAAAATGATACACAATATAATAAACATCAGAAAGTTAAATGATGCACATAATCATGGTTTTATCAAATACCCCACTACTTTAATATTATATCACTTCATTATAATAAATAGTGTTAAACCAGTCTTTTGAGTCAAAGCGTTTCTCATGTGACTCAAACCCTCTCTAAGCATGAACCCCACTGATGCGAACTGTTTTACATAAGTTTACACTTGTATATCTGTATCTGTATGAACTTACCGGCCAATTTTCAGTTTGTATGTTTGAAGATCTTTGAAGAATTTTCTGTAAATAATAAAAGGATTAGTTTATTTAAAATGTTTATTTTTTTGGTATTTAAATGACTCTTTCTAGTCATTGACTCTTTCTTTCAATTCGTATCTTTTTAATCAAAGGATCTAAAGTGCAACACAAGAACTGAGTCCTAATCTTCCAAAGATAAATAAAAAAGAGAGATGATTCAGAATAAATCAGTTTTAAGAATTTGTAACGTCTGTGATACAGTAAGTCAGTCTTTTTGATTTTATGATCATTTTTCTAAACATTCATGGACACTCAGCATCTTCATTGGTCTCTTTGATGACTAGATTAAACATCACAATATTTTTATATGAATACAGCTGTAATTAAACCGATGATGCCATTTATCTGAAGCCAATATTTCATATTCCTCCAGTCCTCATTTGTCCTTGTGGCTGATCCAGTAAAACAACTGAATCCTGACACAGGCACTGCATTCATTTTCCCCTCAAAAGTGTCTCACATTCACAAAACATCTTAAGACTCACTGCTTTAAAACATAATAGTAACAGCAAACACATGATGAAGCATCTAAAGCAATGAACATGCAAATGGGTTTAAATGTACTTACGAATCACTCATCAGTAGAATAAGGTGAGAGTCTTTTAGCAAAGAATCCTAAAATGGAAACAAGGAATCAGAAAAAAGAGAAATTACATAAGCACTGTAATCCAAACTAACTCAATCAGAGAAATAAGACTCAATGTTTGACATCTTCATGCATGGATGTGCAACCACACATGTGACAGAACACCAGACCAACAAAGTAAACTGTGACTCAGTTTTTACCCACAATTAAAACTGTCCCAACTGTATATAATACTTTTGTGTAAAACTGCATAAATTCTCCAGATCAACATAAACATGCAAATAGGGTGACTTTCTCTCGGTCAGTTTTGATTGGTGTGAACTCCTCAGGTCAGGTACACCTTTGCTCAATCTCTTTTGAGACCATCGTTTCCCGTCTCATTCCGGCAGATTTATCTTTAAGTTAACTTCATTGCTTATTCAGCAAAAAAAGTCAATGCAAGTACCCGTTTGCAGCCTTTAGACATGTTTCTAAGTTATTGTGGCCCTTTTAAAGTGACCCTGATTTTTTTTCTGTTCTCTCACAGGTTGCGGTTAACTGATTGTAATTTTGACATTCTCTTCTCTCTCTCTCTCTCTCTTTCTTTATCGAGCTACATGCTATCACCCTGCTAGTGCTTTATACAGTAGGAAAAAGTTATTCTTTCTTGGCCAGGAACTAAACAAGATAATTTGTTTAGTTATAATTAATTATTCATATTTCTTTTGAGCTAATTTGCTACAACCTTTAATTCATGAGAAAACGTAATTTGTTTGTTGACATTGTTTGTTTGTTTGTATGTTTGTAACCATTGCATGAATTGAAAATAGATTTTTTAAAAATCTTTTATTGTTTTTAAGATATGTTGTTTCTGACAGAGGGAGTGCTAACTGTCTGAGAATGTAAGGGGACGAATCGAAGGTTTCAAGCAGGTCGCTGCCCAACGGAGGTTATGACCAGTGGTGTAATCTACGTGATACGCAGGTATACGCCGTATACCCACTAGGAATGTTCAAGGATTTCCGTATACCCACTTAAAAAATCACGAGGATACGTAACCATCCAATAAATCACAATAAGAATTGTGGTTTGTTGATTCTGACATGAAACAAAGTTTCATATTTCAAATTCTGCCCATTTTATAACGAAATAAAAAACAAATGCCGTTTTGGCGCTCTTTGATGTGTCGTGACCGCCGTAGCGTCTCATCAGTTCAAGAGAAACGGTGGCAAGTATTTAGCAAAATATATGCACCATATTACATATTAATTATAAATTTTAATGTTCTTCAATAGCCTATATAATGACTGTTTGAATAAATCCATCAAGTTGTACTAGCTGTGCGTCTGTCACATGACAAAAGAATGAATGACTCGGAGCAGAAGCTCACCTCAGATGAAAAAGCTGTAGTTTTTCTCCAACGATGGCGTGATCGACGGATGAATGCCCCAGGAATCACCTCAATGGCCCTGGAAAAACCAAAAAAATGAATGCAGATTCACTCAAACTGAAGCACTGAAGGACAGAATCTCATGTAGGGCTAAAGGCTTGTCATAAGGAAACTTAGCTTTATCACTACTCCCATGGTTTATGATTACAGAATCAATATACTTCTCTTTATTGAACATTGATGCTTCAACACAGTTTGTTTTGTTTTGATTACAAATCACATAAATGTAAAGGTATTTAGGGGTCTTTACTAGCAGGACTTTTGTGATGCAAATAATTTGGCTAAAGCAATATGTTTTTACAAGTTAAAATTTGTTAGCCCCAAAAATAAAGGCATTTTTTACCCCAAACATCATATTTTTACTGAAAAATTTGCCTTGAGCAAAACTAAAAATCATAGAGAAAACATTGTTCTTAAAACATATTTAGCAATTTGATCTATTCTCATCTACATTTGATTTATTAGATCAACTTCTGAAGATCAACCGAAGAATCAACTTCAGGTTTTTTAGCCATCTGGTGGTTTGGAAGAAAATGAAATCAAATGTGTGTTTTACTCTGATTTTTGTTTTACATATATATATATTACACGTGATGTTGTTTTTTACCTTCTGATCTTAAAGCGCTTGCTGTTCTTCTTATCTCTCTTTCTTCTCATCTATAATGGAACAGAGGAATCAGGGTCAATGGTTAGTATGATTTTATCCTTATATAATCCTCAAACACAGTAGAATAGTATTTAAACAGTTAAATCTATAACAGTACTGTAAGAGCCAAATCAATATCTCAACAGATTGCATATTTACTTCTTGGTTGGTTATTTGAGGTTACAGTAAATTTAATGTGCTATTATATATTTTTTTATTTTATAATGCAATGCTGATTTTTCTGTATATTTCTATATTATTTCTTACATTTATTCTGATGTTTATTCCTGTAATGTTTTTCTATTAGCCACTAACTGAAATCAGTTTATATGATACAGGTTCAGATAGGAGTAAGAGTCAGATCTCTGTCAGACTTTAGGAATAAATGTATGTTTAGTTTAGTTTATAGTTTATTTATGATTAGATGTATGATGTTCTTTCACAGTGTCAGTGTCTTCCAGCACAAACATCTAAACATTCTTAAATCAAGATACATTTACTGGAGAAGAGAAATGACTGAAGATATTAAGTCATCATTTTTTGCAGTGACGTAAAAGGCAAACTTTGATTCTACAATGAGATCAAGAGTAATTCATGGAGATATAAAAGTTGAAACTCACCACTATTAGTAAAGAATCATGGATGGATGGATCTGCAGAGCCCATTACAGTAGAATCATCAATCACGCCCGTCACCAGAATGAACTCCATCTGAACGTCCTTCACCTGAACGTCTGTCAATTGATCGTCCTTCACCTGAACGTCCTTCACCTGTATAAATAATGATTTTGTGCTTACTTTTTGAGAACATAATTAAAGAGCAGATAAGTTTGTTCATAACTTTGAGAGAACCTAGAGAAATAGTCCATAACTAACTGTTAAGCAGAGGATGATAAGAAAAAATCATGCCAAGTCTACAACTAATAAGCCAGATACTCTGTTAATTGGGGACTCGATAACCAGGCATGTAAAAATGACTGAAATTCTGACATTGGTTGATACACCTGTCAGAGAATTAACAGAACTAGTACCGACTGTCCTCTCTACATGTCCAACTAACTTGAGGATTATAGTTCACGCTGGGTATCTTGCTAACGAAAACATTAAGCAGACTTCTTATCCTGAATGCCTGGCTCGCAGCAGCATGCCCTGCTCATGGAATCAAGTTCATTGATCATTTTAACATCTTTTAAACAGGATGGGATTATTCCAAATACTAATGGATCCAGATTACTGGGGGCTAACTTGCGTCATGTTCTTGGGATGCCACATTTATTTTAAAAATGAGTGGTCAGAGGTGAAGGTGGGTACCTGTAGGAACATGGTCTCTGTAGCTTCTGCTCCACCTGACCCTATATCCCACATTACTCAGAGTTATCAAAGAACGTCCCTTTCTCAGCCATGGACTCAATGCCACCCTTCTTCCTCTGTGTGTGTATTAAAGTGTTTATTAACAATCTTAAACATATTAAGGCTCACTTATCTTCTATTCTTAAAATTAGCTCTTTTTAATGACTGATCATTGTCTAATAAATCTTTTCTTTATTTATGTTTAGATGTATGATGTTCTTCCTCAGTGTCAGTGTATTCCAGCACAAACATCTAAACTTTCTTAAATCAAGATACATTTACTGGAGAAGAGAAATGAGATAGTAAGCAGTGACGTAAAAGGCAATTTGAACTTCGTCATTCAGAATCGTCATTCATAGTGAGGTGTTTGTTCATCTATAATAGTGACATTTAAAAAGTAATCTCACATAACAATAGATAAACTTCATCTGTATCAGTTGCTGAATCACTGATTAACAAATAAACATTTCTTTGACAACTAATTTTAAATGTTTTGTTTATGCACTGCATAATGTGACATACATTTTAAAACACATTTCTTACGTTCACTAAACATTTCAATAGAAGCAGTTAAACTAACAATAGCACAATATATAAGAGCTGTGTGTTGTCTAGCACAGAACACATCCCACGATTTTCCTTTAATAAATAGAAAAAAGGGTAATTTTGTGCCTCTCTGGGATGTTTTACAATTTTTGTGATATCAACTTCAAATTTGGAACACATCTTGGTAAGACTCATGGCTTTGACTTTCTAGCCAAGTTATTTTGTAAAATATATATTTTGTGTTAAAAAATGGGAGCTCTACCTGGAAGACTCAAATGTCGCATCATTTCATTACTTTCATTACTCATTAACTAGAACATTTAGTTCTGTACATTTGCTTTACAGTAAACTTAAGCTTCTTTACACTTTCATTTTTTGAAGATCTGTGCTGTAAAAGGAGAATGTGACAGTTAAAGGTTAAACAGATCAGAATCACTCACCGTGGCTGTTAGCGCAGAAATGCCTGGGGCAGGAGCACCCGAGACCATCTGGAGTAACTTGTCTCTCTGAGGAGGGACTGCTGTATGTTGGTCTATAGTACGATCGCTCTCGATTGATAGACCCGCAGAGTCTGTTTCCAATGACATTGGATCAGTGTTGGTGCTCCTGCCCCAGGTGGATTGTCCTTTAAAAACTTCTCTTTCCTTAAAGCTGTTACAATACAAATTATTTGAGTTGAGTTGAATTATTTGAATTGAATTATTTAAGTTTTTGAGCCATGATTTTAGCAGTGATTGCTGTAGAGCAGCTCTTTATAGTGTGCTGAGGCCACGCCCTTTAAAGGTGTGGGTTTAATGGAATATTTAATATATTTAAAGAATTCAGAATATAATAGTAAAAGGTGTTGGGACGTGACCGGAGGGCCTCCACCCAACGACAGAAGATGAACAAGTCTAAGAATGAGAAACCATCATCGAGAGAAAACACTGAGAGACGAGGCTATAAGAGAGGAAGAATATCCTCCTCACCATCAAGATCTAGACTGTGAGACTGCTGACCTTTTCTTGAAAGAAAATAAACCATCTTTAAACACAAATTGACATGTTTGTCTCTTATTCAGTGATATCATTTTATTTGCCACAACATGAGATTTCCTAAACCTGTTCCATCAGTGTCAAAGCAAACAATGCTGTTCGTCTTGATTCACTTTCGTCAGCTGATAAACAACGACTGACGGCACTTCCTGAGCCTGTCTTTAATTCATTTCATTTTAATCAAAGTCAATGCCTTGATAACTTTACATCCAGTAAATCTGAATCAGTTTTATTGTGTGTTTCTTAAAATGTCACAGGTTTCTGTTTCCTATCAAATGAAACTCTGACACTGCCATTCATCTAAACATGTTTCAATGATGATGAAGGAATCTGTGGGATTTTATTGACCTGTTTTATTCTTTAAAGTCTGATCACTCAGCAACATCTCTCCTCAATAAGACACACGTGTGAACACATGCTGGAGAACAAACAAAAGACGGACTGATGTGAGAGTTTATTTGAGTGCCTGATTTAAGGTGCTGTAATGATTATTCCAGTAATTAAATCATAATGCTACACATGCAGTGACAGTAGAGATAGTGGATTAAAACCAATTAGAATCAAACCCCGTCACTGAAGAGTTTGTGTTTCCCTCTTAACCGA
>NC_063052.1:43670802-43675802 GCF_018812025.1 Megalobrama amblycephala | reverse complement strand
CATCATCACATCAGTTAATTCGCCGATTTGGCTTGAAGTACATCAGGGCCTTAAAGAGGATTGACTAATCAGACACCTGTGATCATGTGATGTTGATTGTGTTAAACTGTTAAATAAAATAAATTGACTCAACTGTTGGAAAGATGTCATTTATATTTTAAAATGTTTTCTACCAATCTTTGAAATGGTCAGGAATTTGAATTGTATTTGAAAATGGAAACACTTTAGTTTAGGGTCCAATTCTCACTATGAACTAGTTGCTTATTAACTGCATATTAATAGGGTTTGGGCTGTTTATTAGTACTTATAAAGCACATATTAATGCCTTTTTCTGCATGACTTTACTAATCCTAAACTGAACAACTACCTCACTAACTATTAATAAGCAGTAATTAGGAGTTTATTGCACCAAAAGTCATAGTTAATAGTTAACAGTGAGAACTGGAGCCTAAACTAAAGTGTGAATGAAATATTGATGTTGTTTCAACATTAACTTGGTGCATCAGATGGTGACAGTTTTATGTTGTCATTACATTTCAGTTGTATTTTCAACAAAAGTGATTTAGAATCAACATCACATTGTAACGTTGATCAGACAATATTACCAATGATTATTTTTGTTAATTTTGATTCAGTCAATCATAATGTAATGTTGATTCAATGGCACTATCACTGATTATTTTTGTTGAAATCTCAACAAAAAAACTTCAACATTAATTGCGGGTGCAAAAGTGACTTTGTAATGTTAATTCAATACAGTTATCATTGATGCATCAACATTGACTCAACATTGTTTCAGTGATTGCTTGATATCTGGGGTTTCCAGGCCACAGCTGCAGGTTTTCATGACTGTGATCTGGTTCCTGCAGGTCTGCTGGCGCTGCCGTCCGGACGGGACGCTCTCACCTGCTGCAGGAGAGATTTCAGGAACGGATCGACTTCCTGTGAGCTGAGCGACGCTCTGGATCCCACCTGTGACACAGAATGGATCGCTGACGTGAGTCTGAGCATCACATCCCTGCTATATGAGACATAAAATAACATGAAATTAATTACCTGTCATAGTTGTTACATAAAAAGTCATTATAAAACAAGAGAAAATTATGAGATGAAAGTTGAATATATGAAATAAAAAGTCAAAATTGTGAGATTATAAATCAAAAGTATGAAAAAAGGAAAAATTATGATGAAAGTTATAATTATAACAAAAATAGTGACATACTAAGTCATAATCATGAGATAAAAGACATTATGACAATAAAAGTGAAAATTATGAAAATGTTGACTTTTTAATCTCATAATGTTGATGTTATGTCAGTCTCAGACTGTATGAAAGCTTTATGATATGAAGTCTCTCTTCCATATACAGTATGAAACAGTGTTCTAGACCAATCATAAACATGAACAAAGCTTATCTCATTACATATTCATGAGCTTTGCTTAATCACAGACACAGCATTTGTCCAATCACAGTCATTAACATTATAAATATGCAAATGAGAACATTATTGAGCATAAATGGTTTAATATTTAAAGGGGCCATGACATGGATTTTTTTTATTTATTATTTTAATATGTTCCTTGAGGTGCACTCATAATGTCAATAAACTTTTTGCACAAAACAACAACAACAACAACAACAACAACAAAACATCTGTCAACAAAAGTTTCTTTGCGAACTCTCCATTACACTGTGCTTAAAAAATACTAAACGAAATGCTCCGAACAAACATACGATCCTCCGTCATGATCCGGGACACCATTAAAATAAAGCATCCACTTGTTTCAGACACTGGGATCCTTCTGAAGTCTGTTCAGAAACACAAACCTGTTTAAACTGGACGATCAAAGCTAATGTTCTTTCACTCATTTGTCCTGTTGTCGACAGACTCAAGAGTCAGAAACTGAACGCGCATCTGTATACTGTATCAGACAGTGTTAGTCGTTATAATGATGTCTTATAATGACTATTTGCTTTTGACGCGACGCTCACATCCAGTGTTGGCAAGTGTCAGCCATTATGTGACTGAACACCAGTGGGCGGGGCCTATGGTAACAGTGGGCGGGGGCCTGTGGTGCGATGATGTACAACAATTTATCTTGAAGTGAGCGTTCACAGCACTGACTGTGTGTCTGTAGGATATAACGGTGGTGGACGAGACTGGAAAGACGGATCCGACCAGAGTTCAGCATGCAGAACCACAGACACTCATTCTGAAAGAAAAACACACCGAGGTTATTTTCCAGATGGATTGTGCATCAACGAAGGTGAGGAATTCTGTACAATCCGTCACATTAATGATGTGTGATGAAGACTATTCAGTGTTAATATATAAATCAAGTGTTTCTCATTCTTCTCAACACTGTCTCTCTGCAGAACTTTGTGAAACTGTCTTGTAATGGTGAGTGCAAAACTGAAAAATTCTCATTTTCTATTTTCTAATATACAGATGCTGGTCATATAATTAGAATATCATCAAATCGTCTCGGTTACGTATGTAACCCTCGTTCCCTGAAGGAGGGAACGGAGACGTACGTCAGTAGTGACCGACGAATTGGGATATCGCTTAGAGAGCCCTATCATCTTCGTGTAAACTAAAACAAGCCAATGGAATTGGCGTGCGATATTTGCATAATGCGCACCGCCCCCGACAGGTGTATATAAATAGGAAGCGGATGCAATCGCACTCTGTTTTTCGCTGAGGAGACAACTGGTGTCCGCACTACAGCGAGGGTACAGAAACTGTGGCGACGGGACGTACGTCTCCGTTCCCTCCTTCAGGGAACGAGGGTTACATACGTAACCGAGACGTTCCCTTTCAGTCGGTCACGTTCGACGTACGTCAGTAGTGACCGACGAATTGGGATCCCAACTAAAACGCCACAGTTACGAAACCCCTTCCAGTGCCCAGCGCAAGCTCAGCCGCCCATAGCACCGGCTGACGGTGAAGGGGGCGAGCTTACACCGAGAGAGTCTACTGCTGTCTAACCACTACCCACTAAGTAAACTAGACACACTGGGGAAGCGAACCCGAAGGGACGCTGCGGAGACCACTACCTACCCAATGGGGGAGGAGTTTACGTGGGAATACCCATATGGACTGGCCCGGGGGCAGTACGCATATGGAGTCCCTGGGATGGCTCCACCTGGTTAGGGGGAGACTCATCTGACAGGTGACAGCAGAGCTGGCTCTGCTAAGGGAAAGACACGGACTCGGCCCGTAGGGAGTTTTAAACCGTGGAAAATACACATATGGGACCGCTCACGTAGAGGGGTCACGACATATGGGCCCCAGCCAACAGACAGCGTCAGCGACGGATGTAGGCCTGGCATCAGACACTCCGCAATGTCCGAGCCGAAGGGGGAGGCGGAGGAGCTCGACAGGGTTCGCCAAGCGGGGAACACGACTGGAGAGAAGTATGCACGTATCCGGCCAGTGGCGGAATGGCATTGCAAGCCGACACTTAGAGTGGGTACAGCACGTCTACCGACTAGTGGATGCGAGTACACGTGAAGATACCGGCTCTACACGTAGGCTATAAAACCTAGCGAACGTGTTGGGTGTCGCCCAGCCCGCAGCTCTACAAATATCTGTCAGCGAGCGCCATGAGCCAGCGCCAGGAAGAGGCCACCCCTCTGGTGGAGTGGGCTCTCAACCCGAGCGGGCAAGGCACGCCCTGGGATTCATACGCCAAGGCGATGGCATCCACTATCCAGTGGGCCATCCTCTGCTTGGAGACAGCCTTTCCCTTCTGCTGGCCTCCGTAACAGATGAAGAGCTGATCTGAGGTCCTGAAGCTTCGCGTTCTATCCACGTAAACGCGCAGAGCGCGGACGGGACAGAGCAAAGCTAGGGCTGGGTCTGCCTCCTCCGAGGGCAGCGCTTGCAGGTTCACTACCTGATCTCTGAAGGGAGTGGTAGGAACCTTGGGCACGTATCCAGGCCGGGGTCTCAGAATAACGTGAGAATCACCGGGCCCGAATTCTAGGCACGTTTCGTCGACCGAAAATGCATGCAGATCCCCTACCCTCTTCAGGGAAGCCAATGCAACCAGAAGAACCGTCTTAAGAGACATTAGTTTCAGATCGACTGATTGCAAAGGCTCAAAGGGATGACCCCGGAGAGCTGTGAGAACCAGGGTCAAATCCCAAGAGGGTACGGAGGAAGGGCGAGGAGGATTTAATCTCCTCGCTCCCCTCAGGAATCTGACGATCAGATCGTGTTTCCCCAGGGACTTACCCTCAACTGCGTGGTGATGTGCGGCGATAGCGGCAACATACACCTTAAGGGTGGAGGGAGACAGCCTTCGCTCCAACCCTTCTTGCAGGAAGAAAGCACGGATCCGACCGAACATGATCGGGGGTCCTCTCGGCGAGAGGCGCACCATTCGACGAACAGGTTCCACTTCAACGCATAGAGACTCCTAGTGGAAGGAGCTCTAGCGGAAGTGATGGTGTCTACGACCGCTTGCGGGAGATCACTCAGAACCTCCGCATCCCGTCCAGGGACCACACGTGGAGGTTCCATAGATCGGGACGCGGGTGCCACAGGGTGCCCCGTCTCTGAGTCAGGAGGTCCTTCCTCAGAGGAATCGGCCAGGGAGGGGCTGTCGCGAGGAGAATGAGGTCTGAGAACCAGGTCCGAGTGGGCCAATACGGAGCCACTAACAGAACCTGCTCCCCGTCCTCCCTGACCTTGCACAGGAGCTGTGCGAGAAGGCTCACTGGGGGAAACGCATATTTGCGCAGACCCGGGGGCCAGCTGTGTGCCAGGCATCCGTGCCGAGCGTGCCGCCGGTCAGGGAATAAAACCACTGGCAGTGGGCAGTTTCCGGGGAGGCAAACAGGTCTACCTGGGCCTCGCCGAAACGCTGCCAAATCAGCTGGACCGCCTGGGGGTGGAGCCGCCACTCGCCCGCAAGTGGAGGCTGCCGTGACAGCGCGTCGGCTGCACGGTTGAGCACACCTGGGACATGAGTGGCCCGAAGGGACCTCAGAT